>NW_028119439.1:0-35890 GCF_965119305.1 Pelophylax lessonae | reverse complement strand
GAGAGAGAGAGAGAGAGAGAAAAAGAGAGAGGGGAGAGAGAGGGGGGAGGAGAGAGAGAGAGAGAGAGGGGGGGAAGAGAAAGAGGGGGGAGAGAGAGAGAGAAGGGAGAGAGAGAGAGAGAGAGAAGGGAGAGAGAGAGAGAGAGAGAAGGGGAGAGAGAGAGAGAAAAAGAGAGAGGGGGGAGAGAGAGAGGGGGGAGGAGAGAGAGGAGAAGAGAGAGAGAGAGGGGGGGAAGAGAGAGAGGGGGAGAGAGAGAGATAGAGGGGAGAGAGAGGAGGGGAGAAAGAGAGGGGGGAGAAAGAGAAGGGGGAGAGAGAAAGAGAAGGGGAGAGAGAAGAGAAGGAGAGAGAGATGGATAGAGAGAGGGGGAGAGAGAGAGAGAGAGAGGGGAAAGAGGGGGGAGAGAGAGAGAGGGGGGGGAGAGAGGGGGGGGGGAGAGAGAGGGGGAGAGAGAGAGGGGGAGAGAGAGAGAGAGGGGGGGGGGAAGAGAAAAAAATATTTTTTTTTTCAGAATTGTCGCTCTTTTTTTTGTTTATACCGAAAAAAAATTAAAAATCACAGAGGTGATCAAATATTTGTGTACAGCGTCGCACAATCGTGCAATTGTCCATTAAAATAACGCAGTCCTGAATCGCAAAAAATTGCCTGGTTATTAAGCGGATAAAACCTTCCAGTCTAGAAGTGGTTAAAGGCAGAAAAAAAAACCCTAAACATTCCTAAATGCTACTAAAAAAAAAAAAGTAAAAATTTGTGCGCTGGGGTTTTTTTACGCCCAGTGTGCATGGACACCCAAAGTGTGAATATTTTGTGTGGCCACCATTATTTTCCAGCACTGCCTTAACCCTCTTGGGCATGGAGTTCACCAGAGCTTCACAGGTTACCACTGGAGTCCTCTTCCCCTCCTCCATGATGACATCACAGAGCTGGTGGATGTTAGAGACCTTGCACTTCTCCACCTTCTGTTTGAGGATGCTCCACAGATGCTCAATAGGGTTTAGGTCTGGAGACGCTTGGCCAGTCCTTCACCTTTACCCTCAGCTTCTTTATCAAGGCAGTGGTCATCTTGGAGGTGTTTGGGGTTTTTATCATGGTGGAATACTGCCCTGTGGCCCAGTCTCTGAAGGGAGGGGATCATGCTCTGCTTCAGTATGTCACAGTACATGTTGGCATTCATGGTTCCCTCAATGATCTGTAGCTCCCCAGTGCCAGGCAGCACTCATGCAAGCCCCAGACCATGACACTCCCACCACCATGCCTGACTGTAGGAAGACACACTTGTCTTTGTACTCCTCACCTGGTTGCCCCCCACACACGCCTGACACCATCGGACACCAAATAAGTTTATCTTGGTCTCATCAGACCACAGGAGATGGTTCAGTAATCCATGTCCTTAGTCTGCTTGTCTTCAGCAAACTGTTTGTGGGCTTTCTTGTCCATCATCTTTAGAAGAGGCTTCCTTCTGGGATGACAGCCATGCAGACCAATTTGAATGCAGACCAATTTGATGCAGTGTGCGGCGTATGGTCTGAGCACTGACAGGCTGACCCCTCCCCCCTTCAACCTCTGCAGCAATGCTGGCAGCACTCATACATCTATTTCCCATAGACAACCTCTGGATATGACGCTGAGCACGGCACTCAACTTCTTTGGTGGACCATGGTGAGGCCTGTTCTGAGTGGAACCTGTCCAGTTAAACAGCTGCATGGTATTGGCCACCATGCTGCAGCTCAGTTTCAGGGTCTTGGCAATCTTCCTATAGCCTAGGCCACTGGTGGCAAAAACAAGGCCCGCGGGCCGAATCCGGCCCGCCAGGCCTTTTCATGCGGCCCGCGGCTGCCTGCCACCTCTGTGTCACGTTCATGCAAAAAATACATCCTCCGGCCGGTCTCCAAGGAGACATCTCACGCTTCCTCTCCTGACGGCGCCCCTGTTTTTGTGCGCATGCGTGGTCGGCTGGCCGGGCATGCGCACAGCTCAATCTGCCGGCGCCGCTAGGACAGAGGGAGCGTGAGATGTCTCCTTGGAGACCGGCCGGCCGGCCAATCTCCTGCTCTCTCTCCTCAGTCCCTCTAGCGGCGCTGGCTATTAGTGTTTTTTTTACCTGTCAGCTAGCTGCACCCTGAGAGCGATAGGAAGGTAGGATAATGCACAGATGTGAGAGAGATTTTTTTGGGGGGGGGGGTTTGGGGGGTGGGGTTGTGAGGGCTGTGGAGGCAGGTGGGAGGATGGGAGCAGAGCGCACTCCTGAGCCCCGCTCGCCAAAATTCCGCACACAACTCTGCACGCAACCCTGCACTCCTGAAGCCCGCTCTCCGTACCAGCGCACGCCAAAACAACAGATACCACTGACCCCTTGAGGGTAACTATACTGCTGATGTGGCCCCCGATGAATTCGAGTTTGACACCCCTGGCCTAGTCCATCTTTATGTAGAGCAACGATTCTTTTTTCGGATCCTCAGAGAGTTCTTTGCCATGAGGTGCCATGTTGAACTTCCAGTGACCAGTATGAGAGAGTGAGAGCGACAACACCAAATGTAACACACCTGCTCCCCATTCACACCTGAGACCTTGTAACACTAACGAGTCACATGACACCGGGGAGGGAAAATGGCTAATTGGGCCCAATTTGGACATTGTCACTTAGGGGTGTACTCACTTTTGTTGCCAGCGGTTTAGACATTAATGGCTGTGTGTTGAGTTATTTTGAGGGGACAGTAAATTTACACTGTTATACAAGCTGTACACTCACTACTTTACATTGTAGCAAAGTGTCATTTCTTCAGTGTTGTCACATGAAAAGATAGAATAAAATATTTACAAAAATGTGAGGGGTGTACTTACTTTTGTGAGATACTGTATAAACGAAAAAAGACTGGAAATTAGAAAAAAAAAAAACCCAGTGGTGATTAAATAGCACCAGAAGAAAGCTCTATTTGTGTAAACAAAAATCATTTTATTTGTGGATGGTGTTGCATGACCACACAATGACCAGTTAATGACCAGTTAAAGTAGCGCAGAAATGGCCTGGTCATGGGGGGGGGGGGGGGGGTTAAAACATTTTGGAGCTGAGGTGGTTACAGAGTACAGTACTAAGTACAGTGGCTGCAGCAAGGTCTTCTAATAAGCACCTGATGACAGGAAGCCTCTATACATGCGTTGGTCAGTAAGAGGTTAACTTCCTTGCAGCTCTTTTTAAGCACCAATCATTTCTCACATCTCTGCTGCGACTTCACAAGAGAAGCGTCCGATTCTCACAGATCCCCCGGGGGTTCGATGTGACGAATATCCAGCTGGAAGTGTCTATAATGGCTGAGAACAGTGATTGGGTCCATCAATGGACTGACTTCTAATGTGCGCAAAAATCACAATTGTTTCTTTTAAGTCGTTCAAAAACTAGATAAAGAGTAACTCCACAAATAAACCCCCCCCCCCCCCCCTCTGGACGATCTCTGTACATTGCAGGGAATGTAACACACTTTGTAGCAGATTCTGTCTTCTCTTTGTGTGCAGAGTGATGCGATGCGGGAAACATGAGATTCGCTGCGTTTCCCTCCTTCACTTTGCACTGCTTGGCAATCGCACGCCATTCATGCGATCTGCTTTAGGTGTCAATGTTAGATTAACCACTTCTGGACCGGAAGGATTTGCCCCCTTAATGACCAGGCCATTTTTTGCGATTCGGCACTGCGTTACTTTAACTGACAATTGCGCGGTCGTGTGACGCTGTACCCAAATAAAATTGATGTCCTTTTTTTCACAAATAGAGATTTCTTTTGGTGATATTTGATCACCTCTGCGATTTTTATTTTTTACGCTATTTGGTCCTGTGGGTCCTGCTGACCATGGCTTGTGGGTCCTGCTGGGAGCTGTCAATGGCCTGTGGGTCCAGCTGACCATGGCCTGTGGGTCCTGCTGACCATGGCCTGTGGGTCCTGCTGACCATGGCCTGTGGGTCCAGCTGACCATGGCCTGTGGGTCCTGCTGACCATGGCCTGTGGGTCCTGCTGACCATGGCCTGTGGGTCCTGCTGACCATGGCCTGTGGGTCCAGCTGACCATGGCCTGTGGGTCCAGCTGACCATGGCCTGTGGGTCCTGCTGACCATGGGCCCTGTGGGTCCTGCTGACCATGGCCTGTGGGTCCTGCTGGCCATGGCCTGTGGGTCCAGCTGACCATGGCCTGTGGGTCCAGCTGACCATGGCCTGTGGGTCCAGCTGACCATGGCCTGTGGGTCCTGCTGACCATGGCCTGTGGGTCCTGCTGACCATGGCCTGTGGGTCCTGCTGACCATGGCCCTGTGGGTCCTGCTGACCATGGCCCTGTGGGTCCTGCTGACCATGGCCCTGTGGGTCCTGCTGACCATGGCCTGTGGGTCCTGCTGACCATGGCCTGTGGGTCCAGCTGACCATGGCCTGTGGGTCCAGCTGACCATGGCCTGTGGGTCCAGCTGACCATGGCCTGTGGGTCCTGCTGACCATGGCCTGTGGGTCCAGCTGACCATGGCCTGTGGGTCCAGCTGACCATGGCCTGTGGGTCCTGCTGACCATGGCCCTGTGGGTCCTGCTGACCATGGCCTGTGGGTCCTGCTGACCATGGCCTGTGGGTCCTGCTGACCATGGCCTGTGGGTCCTGCTGACCATGGCCTGTGGGTCCTGCTGACCATGGCCTGTGGGTCCTGCTGACCATGGCCTGTGGGTCCTGCTGACCATGCCCTGTGTGTCCAGCTGACCATGGCCTGTGGGTCCTGCTGACCATGGCCTGTGGGTCCTGCTGACCATGCCCTGTGTGTCCAGCTGACCATGGCCTGTGGGTCCATCTGACCATGGCCTGTGGGTCCAGCTGACCATGGCCTGTGGGTCCTGCTGACCATGGCCTGTGGGTCCTGCTGACCATGGCCTGTGGGTCCTGCTGACCATGGCCTGTGGGTCCTGCTGACCATGGCCTGTGGGTCCAGCTGACCATGGCCTGTGGGTCCTGCTGACCATGGCCCTGTGGGTCCTGCTGACCATGGCCTGTGGGTCCTGCTGGCCATGGCCTGTGGGTCCAGCTGACCATGGCCTGTGGGTCCAGCTGACCATGGCCTGTGGGTCCAGCTGACCATGGCCTGTGGGTCCAGCTGACCATGGCCTGTGGGTCCTGCTGACCATGGCCTGTGGGTCCTGCTGACCATGGCCTGTGGGTCCAGCTGACCATGGCCTGTGGGTCCAGCTGACCATGGCCTGTGGGTCCAGCTGACCATGGCCTGTGGGTCCTGCTGACCATGGCCCTGTGGGTCCTGCTGACCATGGCCTGTGGGTCCAGCTGACCATGGCCTGTGGGTCCAGCTGACCATGTGACCATGGCCTGTGGGTCCAGCTGACCATGGCCTGTGGGTCCAGCTGACCATGGCCTGTGGGTCCAGCTGACCATGGCCTGTGGGTCCTGCTGACCATGGCCCTGTGGGTCCTGCTGACCATGGCCTGTGGGTCCAGCTGACCATGGCCTGTGGGTCCTGCTGACCATGGCCTGTGGGTCCTGCTGACCATGGCCTGTGGGTCCTGCTGACCATGGCCTGTGGGTCCTGCTGACCATGCCCTGTGTGTCCAGCTGACCATGGCCTGTGGGTCCAGCTGACCATGGCCTGTGGGTCCTGCTGACCATGGCCTGTGGGTCCTGCTGACCATGGCCTGTGGGTCCTGCTGACCATGGCCTGTGGGTCCTGCTGACCATGGCCTGTGGGTCCAGCTGACCATGGCCTGTGGGTCCAGCTGACCATGGCCTGTGGGTCCTGCTGACCATGGCCTGTGGGTCCTGCTGGGAACTGGAAATGGCCTGTGGCCCACAGGCTATGGCCAACTCCCAGCAGAACCTACAGGCCAGCAGGACCCAAAGGCCATGGCCAGCTCCCAGCAGAACCTACAGACCAGTGGCCAGCAGGATCCACAAGCCAAGGCCACCTCCCAGCAGAACCTACAGCGGCCAGCAGGACCCACAGTGATGGGCACTGGTGAGGCTGCATTGATGGGCACTGGTGAGGCTGCATTGATGGGCACCGGCTCTCTACTGCAGTCGCTGCTTCCTCCAGCAGTACCCGACATCATGACCAGCAGTACCCGCATGACCAGCATTACCCGCCAGCAGTACCAGCAGTACCCACCAGCAGTAACCACCAGCATTACCCACCAGCATTACCCACCAGAAGTAGCCGCCAACAGTACCCACCAACACTACCGACCAGCATTACCCGCCAGCATTACCCACCAGCAGTAACCGCCAGCATTACCCACCAGCAGTAACCGCCAGCAGTAACCACCAGCATTACCCACCAGCAGTTACCACCAGCATTACCCGCCAGCATTACCCACCAGCATTACCCGCCAGCATTACCCACCAGCAGTAACCGCCAGCAGTACTCACCAGCAGTAACCGCCAGCAGTACCCACCAGCAGTAACCGTCAGCAGTAACCGTCAGCAGTAACCGCCAGCAGTACCCACCAGCAGTAACCGCCAGCAGTAACCGCCAGCAGTACCCACCAGCAGTAACCGCCAGCAGTAACCGCCAGCAGTACCCACCAGCAGTACTCACCAGCAGTAACCGCCAGCAGTACCCACCAGCAGTACTCGCCAGCAGTACTCACCAGCAGTAACCGCCAGCAGTACCCACCAGCATTACCCGCCAGCAGTACCCACCAGCAGTCTGCAAAATAAGTAGAAACGGTCTGTGCATTAGCGTGTGTAAATTGTTGCAGTAAATGTGTTCTTTAATAACTAGTTGTGTTTTGTCATAATATGTCATGTCCTTGTCATACATGATGTATGAATAAGGACATGACATTTTCTGGCTGCCTAAGTCCTATGTGCTAGGTGTGCAACTATCCCCCAGCACAGAACTGTAAATATCCCATCATGTGCCGTGTTCCTGACTCCTCCCACCATCACCACTTCAAATCACTGAAGGAGTGTTCCTTTAATATCTCTCAGAAGAAGTATTCCTCTGTATACTGATTCCATTTCATTTCATCATCCTCTAGTTGTGTTACATTAGTGCGGGGGGGGGGGGGGAGGGGGCGCGGCGGCATGGGAAGGGCACGGTGGTGTTTTATTAATGATATACCTTAACTATAGTATATATTTTAAACACAGCCCAAGAAAATTTCTCTACACTCAATGTGGCCCAGAGAAGCCAAAAGGTTGACACCCATGATCTAGATTATTATTATTATTATTTTTTTTTTTTATTTTATTTGCTATTTTCCCCCCACGAAAGTGGAGTTACCCTTTAGGTAAGATGTCTGTATGCAGCTGTACAGAATGACAATGTATCGCAGTCCATGGAATGCGCAGAAAGCGAAGCTCCGGGAAGCACAGCTGGTTAATAAGACGGTTATTACGTGGCTGATCATTATAGCTATTCTGAGCTGCACTAAGATTACTCTGTGCGATCAGCGACTGGCAGAGGAGGCGATTCTCAGCAAAAGGCAGAGGAGGGCAGGGCTGCTGATAGAAAAATTGCAGGGCCCCGTACAGACATTGCGGGTCCTGTACAGATATCACGGGGCCCGTACAGATATCACGGGGCCCGTACAGAAATCGCGGGGCCCGTACAGAAATCGCGGGGCCCGTACAGAAATCGCGTGGCCCGTACAGACATCGCGGGGCTCGTACAGAAATCGCGGGGCTCGTACAGAAATCACGGGACCCGTACAGAAATCGCGGGGCCCATACAGAAATCGCGGGGCTCGTACAGGAATCGCGGGACCCGTACAGAAATCGCGGGGCCCGTACAGAAATCGCGGGGCTCGTACAGGAATCGCGGAGCTCGTACAGAAATCACGGGACCCGTACAGAAATCGCGGGGCCCGTACAGAAATCTCGTGGTCGCACAGACATCGCGGGGCTCGTACAGAAATCGCGGGGCTCGTACAGAAATCGCGGGGCTCGTACAGAAATCGCGGGGCCCGTACAGAAATCGCAGGGCCCGTACAGAAATCGCGGGGCCCGTACAGAAAACGCGGGGCCCGTACAGAAATCGCGGGGCCCGTACAGAAATCGCGGGGCCCGTACAGAAATCACGGGGCCCGTACAGAAATCACGGGGCCCGTACAGAAATCGCGGAGCTCGTACAGAAATCTCGTGGCCCGTACAGAAATCTCGTGGTCGTACAGACATCGCGGGGCTCGTACAGAAATCTCGTGGTCGTACAGACATCGCGGGGCTCGTACAGAAATCGCGGGGCCCGTACAGAAATCGCGGGGCCCGTACAGAAATCGCGGGGCCCGTACAGAAATCGCGGGGCCCGTACAGAAATCGCTGGGCCCGTACAGAAATCGCGGGGCCCGTACAGAAATCGCGGGGCCCGTACAGAAATCGCGGGGCCCGTACAGAAATCGCGGGGCCCGTACAGATATCACGAGGCCCGTACAGATATCGCGGGGCCCGTACAGAAATCGCGGGGCCCGTACAGAAATCGCGGGGCCCGTACAGAAATCACGGGACCCGTACAGATATCACGGGGCCCGTACATACTATTGGACAGGGCCCCCTCCCCCAAGAAAATATTAAAGCTTTATTTCGATAAAAATACAATAAAATCATTATTAGCAGAGACAAATAAAACATAAATCACAGAATTCCCGCTAAATCTAAAAGTTGAAACTGAGTTGATAAATAAATGTGTGTGTGTGTGTGGGGGGGGGGGGGGGGAGGTGTTGGGGGTCATTCACATGGGGTGGCGTGGTCTGTACAGTGGGAATCAGGGGTTCATTGATGTGGCGTGACCCCCCTGGATCTGTATGAACACAGCTGCAGGTCCTAATCTGACAGGCGTGGGGGTGCGGATGTACGGCCTGAACACAGACAGTGTGCATTTGGGGACCGCTCTCCTGCACCCCTGTCCAATCAGGGCCTGCGGCTGTGTTCCCCCACTCGGCAGCGGGGAACTCCGATGCACAGGGCAGGCGGCTCAGATTGCCGCTGGACACCCGTGATCGCTGCCCGCTGAGAGAGAACGGTCAGATATAGTGATATATATATATATATATATATATATGATATATATACGTGATTTAGCTTTAAGGCTCTAGGGGGCGTGTGTGATAAGACACAGCAGGAGCCAGTCCCCGGGACCGGCGGCGCCAATTGGCGCCGGCCTCCCACAATTATCAAGGAGACTGACAGAACGGCGGTCTGCCAATAACAAGGCAGACGGCTGGCTGTTATGTCAGACAAGAAGAGAGAGATCATGTGTTCCTACTAATCAGGAACCTGGATCTCTCTCTTCCTGTAGTCAGCCCCTCCCCCCACACAGTTAGAAAACACTACCTAGGAGCACACTTAAACCCTTGCTTGCCCCTGATGTTAACCCCTTCACTGCCAGTGTCATTTATACAGTGACAGTGCATATTATTTAGCACTGATCACTGTATTGATGTCACTGGTCTCCAAAAACACCTAGTCACCTATTGTCAGATTTGTCCGCCGTAATGCCACAGTCTCGCTAAAAAAAACGCTGATCGCCGCCATTACTAATAAAAACAATAATCGTTTTAAAAAAGTCTATAAATCTTTCCCCTAGTTTGTAGACGTGATAACTTTTGCGCAAACCAATTAAAATAAACTTATTGGGATTTTTTTTACCAAAAATATGTAGCAGAAAACAAATTGGCCTAAAATGATGAAAAAATTTTATTTATTTTTTGGGAATGTTATATAGCAGAATGGGAAAAAAATATTGTTTTTTTCAGAATTGTCGCTATTTTTTTGTTTATAGCGCAAAAAATAAAAATCGCAGAGGTGATCAAATACCACCAAAAGAAATCTCTGTTTGTAGGAAAAAAAGGACATCAATTTTATTTGGGTACAGCGTCGCACGACCGCGCAATTGTCAGTTAAAGTAACGCAGTGCCGAATCGCAAAAAATGGCCTGGTCTTTAAGGGGGAAAATATTCCGGGCCAGAAGAGGTTAAAGATAAAATAAAAAGCACATTTTACTGCAATATTCACCTTCGATCCAAAGCTCTCCCCCACAGGACTTCTCTACCATCATCTAAACATCTTTAGCTATCCTCAGTGTAACGTCCAGCATCATTCAACCCACTTCTCTGAGCCCAGGTCGTCCTGGACCCGCCCCCCAGCCAGAGATTGGGCATAGAAGGAGAAGCAGCACAGTGATGAGCTCATCTCTGTCACTCTGCTCTCTCCTCCTATCAGCATGTGTTGCTTTTCTTTCCCCTTCACACTATGAATGAAAATCAAAAACAAAACACTCCAACCACAAATCACAGAGATCTCCCTGAACACGGAGTTAAAGGATGGCGGTGTTATCCTACAGTGACTCATTATCACCGTATATTCCTCAACTCCGCCCCATTCTCATCTCATTCTGAGTATTACTGAAATAATTTATATAAAAATAATAAAAATTTGGAAGAGCATCACTCATAGCAAGAGATACGCCTGTCTGCATACTGACTGATGTCTTTGATGACAGATTAGATGTAGAGGGTGTGTAACTGGGAAGGAGTGGGGGGTAAATTCTCTCCAATCAGCAAAGAGCAGGTACAGGGGGTTGAGGGGTTCCTGAAGAGTGCAATACAAGGATTTCTATGCTCTTATGGCAGGCCAACATAGATAAAGTATTCATTAAACCAAAACATTTAATTTTGTTTATTTGTATGTATTTTTTAATACTGTAGGCGTATCTGACAATTACAGTAATAAACAGATACATACTGCCACCTTCAGGTCACAGTAGCATCTGCAGCTTTAAGGTTTATTCTCCCAACAAAGCCTTCTGTCTGCATATGGCAGCTGACATAGAGGCTGAATCAGTGACCACAATCATGAACCACTTTGATGGGTTCCTGATTGTAAGCGAGTACTTGAGCTACCATTGCTACCTAATAGGGATGCACCGATAGATCAGCTGAAAATAGGGTTATTGGCGTTTTGCCGATAGAAAAAAAAAAAAAAGTGCCGCAAATGGCATGTTGTGTTCCACTGACTTCAATTGACAAAATCGGGGTGCAAAAATGCACCCCAATTGACTTCAATGCAAAACGCCCACCATTAACTTCAATGCAAAAACACCACTCATTGACTTCAAAACAAAATCAACCCCCCCCCCTAATTGACTTCAATGCAATACCGCGTCCCGTTGACTTCAGTGCAAAATCGCGTCCCGTTGACTGCAATGCAAAATCGCGTCCCGATGACTTCAATGCAAAATCCTGTCCCATTGACTTCAATACAAAATCACGTCCCATTAACTTCAATGCAAAATCACGTCCCATTGACTTTAATGCAAAATTTTCGCCCGACCGAGCCTGACCTCCAGAGACGGTCTACGGGTGCGATGACCTCCAGAGACGGTCTACGGGTGCGATGACCTCCAGAGACGGTCTACGGGCGCGATGACCTCCAGAGACGGTCTACGGGCGCGATGACCTCCAAAAACGGTCTATGGGCACGATGACGTCCTGGGCCGGTCTATGGGCACGATGACGTCCTGGGCCGGTCTATGGGCACGATGACGTCCTGGGCCGGTCTTTGGATGTGATGACGTCAGGGCCCGTCTATGGGCGTGATGACATCCAGGGCTGGTATATGGGTGTGATGACCTTCAGGGCTAGTCTATGGGCGCGATGAAGTCCAGGGCCGGTCCATGGGCACGATGACGTTCCGGGGACGGTCTATGGGCGCGATGACGTCCTGGGCCGGTCTATGGGCGCAATGACGTCCAGGGCCGGTCTATGGGCGCGATGACGTCCTGGGCCGGTCTATGGGCGCGATGACGTCCTGGGCCGGTCTATGGGCGCGATGACGTCCTGGTCCGGTCTATGGGCGCGATGACGTCCTAGGCCGGTCTATGGGCGCGATGACGTCCTGGGCCGGTCTATGGGCGCGATGACGTCCTGGGCCGGTCTATGGGCACGATGACGTCCTGGGCCGGTCTATGGGCGCGATGGCGTCCTGGGCCGGTCTATGGGCGCGATGACGTCCTGGGTCGGTCTATGGGCACGATGACGTCCTGGGCCGGTCTATGAGCGCGATGACGTCCTGGGCCGGTCTATCGGCACGATGACGTCCTGGGCCGGTCTATCGGCGCGATGACGTCAGGGCCCGTCTATGGGCGAGATGACGTCAGGGCCCGTCTATGGGCGAGATGACGTCCTGGGCCGGTCTTTGGGCGCGATGACGTCAGGACACGTCTATGGGCGCGATGATTTAATGTTTGGGGTTCTAAGTATTTCTTTAGCAAAAAATACCAATTTTAATTTGTAAGCAACATATGTCAGAAAAAGGCTTAGGTTCCAAGAGGTTAAAGTAACGCAGTGCCGTATAGCAAACAATGGCCTGGTCATGAAGGGGGGGGGTAAATCTTCCGGAGTACAAGTATATGGTGCCGGCCCCACCAGTACACTGCAGCCATGCTGACTGCCATGGCACAGGTGAGGCTGCCTTTGGATCAGATCCTCCAGTCTGCAATGCCTAGCTTGGCCCTGAACATAATCCGGAGTCCCAAACAAAGGCCTTCCGTAGGGAAAATCGAATACGGATTGGGTGATTTCTCTACCGTGAGCGTGCAAATATCACCGAACTGCCGGGCCGTGTAAGCAGACGGTTTACTGATTACCAAATGTCTCCTTCAGTTTACTTTCAGGAAAGACTGAACTATACAGAGTACATGGAAGACACGACATCAGAGCCGCTGCTAATACGCCTCCATTGTACGCAGCACAGGGGGGGGGGGGGTGTACTTACATTTCAGCGTCTCACCGGCATAGGGGATGTGAAGTTTGAATCGGTCGCAGCTGGGGCCCGGGGTCAGAGAGGTGCATCTGAAACACAAACAAACCTCTTCAATTCAACAGCTCAGCTAAGACAAGAATTCTATAAAACAAAATACTGTCTGACGTCCTCTTACCCCTTAGAGAGGATCTTCACTGCGTCTCAACACCACAAACCAAACACGCTATTTAATTCATTTTTCATATTTAAAGCAACCCCCCCCCCCCCCCCAATCCATCGATCCATGTCTCTGTGCTTTATTTTACTGAGAAATCGCTTTGAAAATCACCTCCTAGCATTTCTGGCCGTGGCCATCTTGAGTAAGGGCAAATGATTCAAGTAGCATTTACTTCCTGCCCTTAGCTCAAGTATGCATACAAGAAAGCGTGATTATCTGAGAAAACCCCTCCTCCTCCCCTCTTGTAGATTTCTTGGATGTATGACCTCATACCTAGGCAGGAAACCAGGAAGTAACTGAAGAAATGTAAAAAAAGTTTTAAACAAGTAAATAGAATATACTTTCCTATCTATTTACTAATGCCAGCAGCATGAGGGTTAAAAAAAATCAATGTTGATTGGGAGAGTGAAGATCCACTTTAAATTGATTGTAACCCCCCCCCCCCCCCATACACGCAGTGAGGTGACAAACATAGAGGAAACAAATCCTCCTACATACAGTAAAGTAAGTACACCCTCACATTTTTGTAAATATTTTATTCTATCTTTTCATGTGACAACACTGAAGAAATGACACTTTGCTACAATGTAAAGTAGTGAGTGTACAGCTTGTATAACAGTGTAAATTTACTGTCCCCTCAAAATAACTCAACACACAGCCATTAATGTCTAAACCGCTGGCAACAAAAGTCAGTACACCCCTAAGTGACAATGTCCACATTGGGCCCAATTAGCCATTTTCCCTCCCCGGTGTCATGTGACTCGTTATTGTTACAAGGTCTCAGGTGTGAATGAGAAGCAGGTGTGTTACATTTGGTGTTATCGCTCTCACTCTCTCATACTGGTCACTGGAAGTTCAACATGGCACCTCATGGCAAAGAACTCTCTGAGGATCTGAAAAAAAGAATTGTTGCTCTACATAAAGATGGCCTAGGCTATAAGAAGATTGCCAAGACCCTGAAACTGAGCTGCAGCACGGTGGCCAAGACCATACAGCGGTTTACCAGGACAGGTTCCACTCAGAACAGACCTCACCATGGTCCACCAAAGAAGTTGAGTGCCGTGCTCAGCGTCATATCCAGAGGTTGTCTTTGGGAAATAGATGTATGAGTGCTGCCAGCATTGCTGCAGAGGTTGAAGGGGTGGGGGAGGGGTCAGCCTGTCAGTGCTCAGACCATACGCCGCACACTGCATCAAATTGGTCTGCATGGCTGTCATCCCAGAAGGAAGCCTCTTCTATAGATGATGCACAAGAAAGCCCACAAACAGTTTGCTGAAGACAAGCAGACTAAGGACATGGATTACTGGAACCATCTCCTGTGCTCTGATGAGACCAAGATAAACTTATTTGGTGTCAGATGGTGTCAGGCGTGTGTGGGGGCAACCAGGTGAGGAGTACAAAGACAAGTGTGTCTTCCTACAGTCAAGCATGGTGGTGGGAGTGTCATGGTCTGGGGCTGCATGAGTGCTGCCGGCACTGGGAAGCTACAGTTCATTGAGGGAACCATGAATGCCAACATGTACTGTGACATACTGAAGCAGAGCATGATCCCCTCCCTTCAGAGACTGGGCTGCAAGGCAGTATTCCAACATAACGACCCCAAACACCTCCAAGACGACCACTGCCTTGCTAAAGTAGCTGAGGGTAAAGGTGATGGACTGGCCAAGCGTCTCCAGACCTAAACCCTATTGAGCATCTGTGGGGATCCTCAAAAGGAAGATGGAGGAGCGCAAGGTCTCTAACATCCACCAGCTCTGTGATGTCATCATGGAGGAGGGGAAGAGGACTCCAGTGAATTGAATGTTCATTTCTCTACCATAAGCCGTCTCCACAGGTGTTTCAGAGAATTTGGCCGTACATCCAACCGACCTCACAACCGCAGACCACATGTAACCACACAAGCCCAGGACCTCCACATCCAGCATCTTCACCTCCAAGATGGTCTGAGACCAGCCCAGGACCTCATCCAGCATCTTCACCTCCAAGATGGTCTGAGACCAGCCCGGGACCTCCATGTCCAGCATCTTCACCTCCAAGATGGTCTGAGACCAGCCCAGGACCTCCAAATCCAGCATCTTCACCTCCAAGATGGTCTGAAACCAGCCCAGGACCTCCACATCCAGCATCTTCACCTCCAAGATGGTCTGAGACCAGCCCAGGACCTCATCCAGCATCTTCACCTCCAAGATCGTCTGAGACCAGCCCAGGACCTCATCCAGCATCTTCACCTCCAAGATGGTCTGAGACCAGCCCAGGACCTCCACATCCAGCATCTTCACCTCCAAGATGGTCTGAGACCAGCCCAGGACCTCCACATCCAACATCTTCACCTCCAAGATGGCCTGAGACCAGCCCAGGACCTTCACATCCAGCATCTTCACCTCCAAGATGGTCTGAGACCAGCCCGAGACCTTCACATCCAGCATCTTCACCTCCAAGATGGTCTGAGACCAGCCCAGGACCTCATCCAGCATCTTCACCTCCAAGATGGTCTGAGACCAGCCCAGGACCTCCACATCCAGCATCTTCACCTCCAAGATGGTCTGAGACCAGCCCAGGACCTCCACATCCAGCATCTTCATCTCCAAGATGGTCTGAGACCAGCCCAGGACTTCCACGTCCAGCATCTTCACCTCCAAGATGGTCTGAGACCAGCCCAGGACCTCCACATCCAGCATCTTCACCTCCAAGATGGCCTGAGACCAGCCCGGGACCTCCATGTCCAGCATCTTCACCTCCAAGATGGTCTGAGACCAGCCCAGGACCTCCACATCCAGCATCTTCACCTCCAAGATGGTCTGAGACCAGCCCAGGACCTCCACATCCAACATCTTCACCTCCAAGATGGTCTGAGACCAGCCCAGGACCTCCACATCCAGCATCTTCACCTCCAAGATGGTCTGAGACCAGCCCAGGACCTCCACATCCAGCATCTTCACCTCCAAGATGGTCTGAGACCAGCCCAGGACCTCCACATCCAACATCTTCACCTCCAAGATGGTCTGAGACCAGCCCAGGACCTCCACATCCAACATCTTCACCTCCAAGATGGTCTGAGACCAGCCCAGGACCTCCACATCCAGCATCTTCACCTCCAAGATCGTCTGAGACCAGCCCAGGACCTCCACATCCAGCATCTTCACCTCCAAGATGGTCTGAGACCAGCCCAGGACCTCCACATCCAACATCTTCACCTCCAAGATGGTCTGAGACCAGCCCAGGACCTCCACATCCAACATCTTCACCTCCAAGATGGTCTGAGACCAGCCCGGGACCTCCATGTCCATCATCTTCACCTCCAAGATGGTCTGAGACCAGCCCAGGACCTCCACATCCAGCATCTTCACCTCCAAGATGGTCTGAGACCAGTCTAGGACCTCCACATCCAGCATCTTCATCTCCAAGATGGTCTGAGACCAGCCCGGGACCTCCATGTCCATCATCTTCACCTCCAAGATGGTCTGAGACCAGCCCGGGACCTCCACATCCAGCATCTTCACCTCCAAGATGGTCTGAGACCAGCCCAGGACCTCCACATCCAGCATCTTCACCTCCAAGATGGTCTGAGACCAGCCCAGGACCTCCACATCCAGCATCTTCTGCGTCCGTTTGGCGCCTCACGCATCATCAGGAGCAA
Source organism: Pelophylax lessonae (assembly GCF_965119305.1). Taxonomy (NCBI): domain Eukaryota; kingdom Metazoa; phylum Chordata; class Amphibia; order Anura; family Ranidae; genus Pelophylax; species Pelophylax lessonae. Next base: position 19,307 of record NW_028119439.1, on the reverse strand, counting down.
GAGGAGCAGGAGCACCTCCATAGAGTATCAGATGTACCTTCATAAGGAAGACCATTGAATACTGAATGCGCTTTTGCTGTCCTATAACTTAGACAGCGCCTGGTTGTGGTGAGTGCGCACTTCTTATATTTGGTGGAGGCAGCACACAGATGGAGATTGCGGAGTAATAACACCGGAACTATTTCATTTACATTTATGGACTTTTATTCACATTCTTGTGATCTATATTATTTGATTTAAACCTCAGTTTTGTTTATGCACATTTTGTATACCTGTTGAAGAGTATCATTATTATTCATAGAGTGCTGCTTTTTTCTTCTTTTTTAAATATTAAATAATAATTTTAAGTGGTTGTAAAGCCTGAAAGTTTTTTTACCTTTATGCATTCTATTCAACCTTTTATGCAGTAGCTCCCTGCAACCCCCCCCCCCTTATACTCACCTGAACCCCCCCTCTAGATCCAGCAATGTGCACGGGAGTATTGGCTGTCCTGGGACTTTCTATCCTTATTGGCTGAGACACAGCAGCAGGAGTCAATCACAGCCAGTGAGCCAATGAGGATAGAGCGGGGGGAGGGCAGGGCCAAGATCTATGGGTCTGATGGACGTACAGAGTGGGGCTTGGGATCTATGGGCCACGGATCTATGGGTCTGATGGACGTACAGAGTGGGGCTTAGAATCTATGGGCCACGGATCTATGGGTCTGATGGACGTACAGAGTGGGGCTTGGGATCTATGGGCCACGGATCTATGGGTCTGATGGACGTACAGAGTGGGGCTTGGAATCTATGGGCCACGGATCTATGGGTCTGATGGACATATAGAGTGGGGCTTGGGAGCGAGCACAAACCAGTGCTCCCATAGCAAGTGGCTTGATATTGGAGAGCACTGGTCAAGGAGGAGGGGCCAGGAGCACCAGAAGGGGAGCCGAGCAGAAGAGGACCTGGGCTGCTCTGTGCAAAAGCATTACACAGGGTGGGTAAGTATGACATGTTAGTTATTAAAAAAAAAAAAAAAAACCTTTAGAATCACTTTAAATGATGTCATATGCAGATCAAAGATGACAATTTTGATCTACTTATGAGTGAAATCGTAAATACAATGAAACCATACATTGTTACATTGTATTCTATCTGCGTGTGTCATTTTACACTGGAGAAGCCACTCCAGCTGTAATAATTCCCTGAGAGTCCTGGCTGTCATTTTGAAAGGAGGAAAGGGGTGGAATTGGAAAGGGGTGGAGCTCTACATAAGAGATGCATCCCAAAAACTTTGTCGAAATTTTCTAAGGATTTATCTTTTACATTCAAAATCCTCCAAAATCCTCCAGTGTTTGAACAGACTTTGTCCCCTTTAAAAAATTGATATGTCCTGCAGAAGAGGTTGATGTAGATCTGTCCCAGCGCTCGTTCCTGGAAGCTGTGAAGAGCCTGCAGAGGCTTTGGGTCACCTCCAGGTGTGACAACGTTTTAGGTGATCCCCATTGTCTTATTATAAATGGAATTTATACACTTTATAGGCAAACGTTTGTGGACACCTGACCATCACCCATTCCAAAACCATGGCCATCAATATGGAGATACCCCCTGCCCTTCATGGCCACCAGTATGGAGTTAACCCCCCCCCCTTCCATGGCCATTAATATGGAGATACCCCCCCGCCCTTCATGGCAATCAATATGGAGTTACCCCCCCCTCTCCTTGGCCATCAGTATGGAGTTACCCCCCCCCCTCCATGGCTCTCAATAAAGAGTTACCCCCCCTTCCATGGCCATCAATATGGAGATACCCCCTGCCCTTCATGGCCATCAGTATGGAGTTGCCCCCCCTTCCATGGCCAACAATATAGAGATACCCCCCCCCGTCCTTCATGGCAATCAATATGGAGTTACCCCCCCCCTTCATGGCCTTCAATAGTGAGTTACCCCCCTTCCATGGCCATCAATATGGAGATACCCCCCTTCCATGGCCATCAATATGGAGATACCCCCCTTCCATGACAATATGGAGATACCCCCCTTCCATGGCCATCAATATGGAGTTACCCCCCTTCATTGCCATCAATATGGAGTTACCCCCCTTCATGGCCATCAATATGGAGTTACCCCCCCCCCCTTAATGGCCATCGATATGGAGTTACCCCCCCCCCCTATATGGCCATAAATATGGAGTTACCCCCCCTCCATTGCCATCAATATGGAGGTACCCCCCCCCCTCCATGGCCATCAGTATGGAGTTACCCCCCCCTCCATGGTCATCAATATGGAGTTACCCCCCCCTCCATGGCCTTCAATAGTGAGTTACCCCCCGCCCTTCATGGCCATCAATATGGAGATACCCCCCTCCATATCCATCAATATGGAGTTACCCCCCCCGCCTTTCATGGCCATCAATATAGAGTTACCCCCCCCTCCATGGCCATCAATAAGGAGTTACCCCCCCCCCCCGATCATCAATATGGAGTTACCCCCCCTCCATGGCCATCAATAAGGAGTTACCCCCCCCCCCCCCCCATGGTCATCAATATGGAGTTACCCCCCCTCCATGGCCTTCAATAGTGAGTTACCCCCCGCCCTTCATGGCCATCAATATGGAGTTACCCCCCTCCATATCCATCAATATGGAGTTACCCCCCCGCCTTTCATGGCCATCAATATGGAGTTACCCCCCCGCCTTTCATGGCCATCAATATAGAGTTACCCCCCTCCATGGCCATCAATATGGAGTTACCCCCCCCTCCATGGCCATCAATAAGGAGTTACCCCCCCCCCCTGGTCATCAATATGGAGTTACCCCCCCCCTCCATGGCCATCAATAAGGAGTTACCCCCCCCCATGGTCATCAATATGGAGTTACCCCCCCCCTCCATGGCCATCAATAAGGAGTTACCCCCCCCCATGGTCATCAATATGGAGTTACCCCCCCCCATGGCCATTAATATGGAGTTACCCCCCCATCATGGCCATCAATATGGAGTTCCCCCCTCTCCATCCATAGCCACGAAATTGGGTTCCCCCCCCCCCCTCCATGGCCATCAATATGGAGTTACCCCCCCCCATGGCCATCAATAAGGAGTTATGCCCCCCCCATGGTCATCAATATGGAGTTACCCCCCCCCCCCCATGGCCATTAATATGGAGTTACCCCCCCCCCATCATGGCCATCAATATGGAGTTCCCCCCTCTCCATCCATAGCCACGAAATTGGGTTACCCCCCCCATGGCCATCAATAAGGAGTTATGCCCCCCCCCCCATGGTCATCAATATGGAGTAACCCCCCGCTCCATGGCCATTAATATGGAGTTACCCCCCCCCCCATCATGGCCATCAATATGGAGTTCCCCCCTCTCCATCCTTAGCCATCAAATTGGGTCCCCCCCCCCCTCCATTGCCATCAATTTGGAGCAGCCCCCTTGGCCATCAATATGGAGTTGCGCCCCCCCCCCCCTCCCTCCATGGCCATCAATATAGAGTTTACCCCTTTGCGGCTATAACATCTTCTACTCTTCTGGGAAGACTTTCTGCAAGATTTTGTAGGGTGTCTGCGGGAATCTGTGGCCATTTGTGAGGTCAGGTACTGATGTTGGATGAGAAGACCTGGCTCACAATTGGTGTTCCAATTCCTCCCAAAGATGATCAGTAGGGTTGAGGTCAGAGCTCTGTGCAGGACACTCCAGTTCCTCCACATCAAACTGGTCACACCATGCCTTTATGGAGCTGGGGGGGGTGGTCCTCACTAAACTCTTACCACAAGGCTGGAAGAGCACAATTGTCTCCAATGTCTTTGGGGGTTCACATACTTTTTGCCATGTAGTGTAGCGGTTTCTAGTTGGCACGATTTCCTCAGTACATAGCACACAGTGCTTCAGCAAACTAGATGTCATTTAGTTAGGATTTTAGGTGGAACTTTCCCCATACCAACTTGATAAAAATAATGTTCTTTAGCAAGGAACATCCATTCCACATTAATAATTCTACTACCAAAATGACTGCGTGCTGTAACTTGCCACCAGCATTACTCCTGTTTCTTCTTGCTGGAGGCGGCCATTTTGCTGAAGACCAGAGCCCCTGAGCAGCAGTAAATCTAGAGGCTGTCAGCAGATCGGCCTCTAGATTTTCAGCACAGTGCCAAAAAATAGAGATCTGAACATGTGCAGCACCATGGCAACTGCAGATCAAACAGAGGCTAAGATGGCCGCTTCCTTGACTGTAAAGAATAGGTGGCTGATGACCTGGTATGGGGTTATTTCTCCTTACCCTGATTTCAGGTCGGTAATCCTCAGACAGCTGGTAGAGTCCAGGCCCACCTTCCCATGCCGGACCACGCTGGAAATGAATGGGGACAGTGCGGGGACGATGCGGTTTAATGTGACTTCCGGGGACATTCTATTGGTCTGTGACAACGCAGAACCTGAGCAAAAAGATACAAAAAATTCATGAGAGGGTGAGAAAATGTAAAGAGAAAATAATAAAGACCAGACCCCTCCCCCTTTAAAGTGCCCTTCAGCACTTAGATTATAACCCTGCCCCTTTAAAGTCCCCTTCAGTTTTCAGATTAGACCCCTGTCCCTTTAATGTCCCCTTCAGTTGTCAGATTAGACCCCTCCCCTTTAATGTCCCCTTCAGTTGTCAGATTAGACCCCTCACCTTTAATGTCCCCTTCAGTTGTCAGATTAGACCCCTCCCCTTTAATGTCCCCTTCAGTGGTCAGATTAGACCCCTGTCTTTTAACATCCCCTTCAGTTGTCAGATTAGACCCCCTCCCCTTTAACGTCCCCTTCAGTTGTCAGATTAGACCCCTCCCCTTTAATGTCCCCTTCAGTTGTCAGATTAGACCCCTGACCCTTTAAAGTTCCATCTCAGATCAGATTCCCCCCCACATCTTTCCCTTCAAAATCTTCTGCAGTTCTCAAACTTTACCCCCCCCCCCCTTTAAAGTCCCCTTCAGTTGTCAGATTAGACCCCTCCCCTTTAATGTCCCCTTCAGTTGTCAGATTAGACCCCTGTCTTTTAACATCCCCTTCAGTGGTCAGATTAGACCCCTCCCCTTTAATGTCCCCTTCAGTTGTCAGATTAGACCCCTCACCTTTAATGTCCCCTTCAGTTGTCAGATTAGACCCCTCCCCTTTAATGTCCCCTTCAGTTGTCAGATTAGACCCCTGTCCTTTAACATCCCCTTCAGTGGTCAGATTAGACCCCTCACCTTTAATGTCCCCTTCAGTTGTCAGATTAGACCCCTCCCCTTTAATGTCCCCTTCAGTTGTCAGATTAGACCCCTGTCCTTTAACGTCCCCTTCAGTTGTCAGATTAGACCCCTCAGTGCCTGTGATTGGTCGGTGTGCAATGTCGGCGTCCTGGCGGGATCGGACAGGTGGGTTGGGACAAGCCTGAACCCATCTCTATTTTTTTTGTCATGTGAACAGGAAGTATGGATAGATATACCCCCCCTCCCCCCCGTATTGTATGGGTGCAGCACTAGTCTGAAGTGTGATATGAAAGTTCTTTGCACCCCCTTCAGTTGTCAGACTAGACCCCTCCCCTTTTAAAGTCCCCTTAACCACTTCAATACCGGGCACTTTTCCCCCTTCCTGCCCAGGCCAATTTTCAGCTTTTAGCGCTGTTGCATTTTGAATGACAATTGCGCGGTCATGCTACACTGAACCTAAACCACATTGATGTAATTTTTTTCCCACAAATAGAACTTTCTTGCGGTGATCAAATACAACCAAAATAATTTTTCTTTTTTGCTACACAAATAAAAAAAAGACCAAAAAGTTTGAAAAAAAAAAAAATTTTGTGTATGTTATAAAATTTTGTATATAAGTAAATTTTTTCCTGCACTGATGGGGTGGCACTAATATGCAGCACTGATATGCAGTGATATGTGGAACTGATATGCAGCACTAATAGGCACTGATATGCAGCATTGGTGGGCACTAATAGGCGGCACTGATAGGTGGCACTGGTGAGCAATAATGGGCACTGGTGGACGGCACTGATAGATGGCATGGGGTGCAGCACTGATGAGGCCGCACTGACAGGCACTGATGAAGAGGCACTGGTGGGGTGGCACTAATATGCAGCACAGATGGGCACTGATAGCCGGCACTGATATGCAGCACTGATGAGGCCGCACTGACAGGCACTGATGAGGAGGCATTGATGGGGTGGCACTAATATGCAGCACTAATGGGCACTGATAGCCGACACTGATAGGCACTAATATGTGGCACTGATAGGTAGCACTGATATGCAGCATTGGTGGGCACTGATAGGTGGCACTGATTGGTGGCACTGGTGGGCAACAATGGGCACTGGTGGGCAGCACTGATAGATGGCATGGGGTGCAGCACTGATGGGGAGGGCACTGGCGGGCTCCCTGAGCCCTGATTGCCATTCCTGGGGTCATAGGTGGGCATCCCTGGGGTCATGGGTGGGCATCCCTGGTGGTTCTAGTGGCACCCCCTGCCCCAAGGGTCTGCACTGGTAATCAATGCTCTGATTATCAACACAGACCCCCCCTGTCAGGAGAGCCGCAGATCGGCTCTCCTCTACTCATGCCTGTCAGGCACGAACTGAGGAAAGCCGATCAACGGCTCTTCCTAATTACTATGTGACCACCTGTGATTGGAGACAGCTGGTCACATGGTAAAGAGACTATGTCAGAGGCTTTTTACCGAGATCGGAGATGCTGTGGGTCAGAGTGACACGCCGCATCACCGATCGCTGCTCTGTGCGCCCCCTGCACGCCGTCATATGACGTCCGGTCAGGATAATGTAGCCACCTTCTCGCCGTCATTTGCCTATAGGGTGGGCAGGAAGTTGTTAATTTGAAATGACCATGGAGACATGTTTTCCTATATAGAAGGATCACAGGAGCTCTGTGATCATTCCAGAGAGAAGAACGGTCAGCTGTGTTTACTCTCAGTGGGGAACGATCGCGGGTGGCCAGCGGCAATCAAAGCCGCCAGCTCCAAGCATCGGAGTCCCAAGGCCGAGTGGGGGGCGGGAGCGCACCGCCGGCAGCACGCGCTCGCCCCCCTCACAGCAGACGTGTGACTGACATAGTCCTACGTCGGAGTCCTACGTCGGATCGCACAGGAGGGGCTGCCTGTCCTTAAGTGGTTGAAGTCTCTTCTTTTGAGCGCTCTCACTCTTCAGTTGTACAATTGCGGGATGGACGCCATTTTGTTTTGATCCTCCCACCCACATCTCTCCAATCTGAAGAAGAAGCCCGGGGGAAGCGTAGGAGGGCAGCTCTGTGACAGGAGCAGGGGGGGGTGGGATTTAAAGCTGCACTTCAGGCAAGCTACTAAATATGCAAATATGGCTTCCTATGCACCCATGGAAAGACCCGTCCATCCAGTCCTGATATTTACACAGCCCTGTCTGGCAGCAGACCTGATTTTTCTCTGCTGCAGTTCAGTACCACTGACAGGTCTTGTCCCTCCCCTGTCTGTGATTGGACAGCATAAAGAGAAACAGAAGACTGATGAGCTCATCTCTCTCTCCTCCTATCAGCATGCTTCTTGCACACCTGCCTGGCTCCTTTGTGCTGCTTCTCTCTCTCCCAGTCTGAGCTCTGCTGTACAGGGATTGTCAGAGGTGGTTATGGCTCTCCTAATAAAGATTTATTATTGAGAGAAGTACAGTAAGTCACAGAAGAACTATAAATAGGTTGCTGTGAATGGGGCCCGGAATATGAAGGGCCCCCCTTGCTCCATTTCTCCCTCCTCCTCCATCTCCCATAGCAACCAGCAGGAACTCACCTACTCAGCACAACTCCTCCAACCGGAAACGCCAGGGACCTTCCGCAAAGACCCAGCGCCGCTCTGCCCCTTACTATGCCTGTCTCTACCATACACCCACACTGCGCTGAAATCAGCCTAAAATTCTACCAGATCCTCACAAAAATTATTAAAAATGCAGAAAACATGTCAATACCTTCTCAATATAGGTTTTTGGTTCTCTTTGAAAACAAACCCTGAAGCAGGCACCTCTAGGGCAGCCTCGTCGACTGAGAGTGTTGCTGTGGTGACCGCGCCAGCTTCGGGTTAGGCGCTTCCTGGTTGGAGGGCGGGGGGGGGGGTGATCATGTGACGCGTCCTTTGCGACGCGATTGGAGGAGGGTGTGCGCTGCCTGCCGCCATCTTTGATGTGGCATCGCGGGGCAGTCAAGGAAGTGAGTGGGAAGGGGGGGGGGGGGGGGTTTTGGGTGTCTGTGGGCTCCTGTGGTCACGGGTCCGAGGATCCGCGGGCAGTGCCTGGGTACAGCAAAGCAATGAATCCCCTCCATAGGGATCAATGATTTCCTGATCTGATATCAGATGTTCCTGGGCGTCCAATCAATGTATGAGGAGCGCCTTCCCTCACAGACACTGTTTAACCACTTCTGGACCGGGCCTATTTCTGACACTTGTTGTTTACAAGTTAAAACCAGTATTTTTTGCTAGAAAATTACTTAGAACCCAAAACATTATATATATTTTTTTTAGCAAAGACTCTGGAGAATAAAATGTCGGTCGTTTCAATATTTTTTGTCACGCGGTATTTGCGCAGCGGTCTTTCCAACGCAATTTTTTTGGGAAAAATTACGAAAAATCACATTTCACTGCATTTAAAAAATACTAAACAGTACAGTTAGCCCATTTTTTTTGTATATTGTGAAAGATGATGTCACGTAGAGTAAATAGATACCCAACATGTTACGGTTTAAAATTATTTAACGGTTACCAGTTTAGAGTTAGAGTGTAGCTCTTTTTTTTTAATTATTGCGCATGCTCTGGCGATCGCGGCGATACCTCACATGTGTGGTTTGAACAGCGATTTCATTCGCGGCTCGACTTCCGTATACGTTTTTTTTGTGCGTGAGCTAACGGTGACGGGGGCGGCTAAATTTTTTTTTTTTCCTATTTTTTTTATTTTTTTTAACTTTATTACAGTTTTTTAAAAAAAAAAAAAATCTGATCACTTTTATTGCTGTCACAAGCAATGTAAACATCCCTTGTGACACCAATATGTAGTGACAGGTACTCTTTATGGAGGGATCGGGGGTCTAAAAGACCCCAAACCCCTCCACTACATTTCCATGTATGCAAAATGCCAAAAACGGCGTTTTTGCATACAGCCATTTTTTAAATTTGACGCTTTTTGCAGCAGAGTAACCCGGAAGTGACGTCATGGACGCCGCCTCCGGGTTACGTCATCGGAGACCTGATCAATGCCGTTTCCGGCATTCATCGGGAGCCCCGAGCAAAGTCACGTAAGGCGGCGGGAGGGGGGGGGGGACGTCCCCTCCCGCTCACCCGGGTAACGATCGAGCCGCATCGGTCGTTACGGATGGAAAGCCGACCGTTGGCACTAAACCACGGTACCGGGATGATGCCTCTAGCTAGAGGCATCTTCCCGGTATACCCCTGCCGACGTAAATATACCTCAATATGCGGTAAGTGGTTAAAAATCCCCATAGGCGACACTTTAAAAAATTTCTACAGGTTACCAGTTTAGAGTTACAGAGGAGGTCTAGGGATAGAATGATTGCTCTCGCTCTAACGATCGCAGTGATACCTCACATGTGTGGTTTGAACATGGTTTATATAGGTGGGCGTGACTTGCGTATGCTTTCGCTTCTGCGCACGAGCTCGGAGCGACGGTGCGCTTTAATTTTCTTTCTTTTTTTTTTCTTATTTATTTTACCTTTTATTTTTACACCGTTCCTTTAAAAAAGAAAAATGTTGATCACTTTTATTCCTATTACAGGGAATGTAAACATCCCATGTAATAGAAATAATCAGGACAGGTCCTCTTTAATGTGAGATTTGGGGTCATAAAAGACCTCACACCTCACATCTACACTAAAAACCAAAAAAAAAAAAAAAAAAAACAGTCATTTTTTTCCATTATGGAAAAAAATGGGCCCTTTAGGGCATTGGGAGGAAGTGACGTATGACATCACTCTGGTCCTCCTAGGCCATAGAGTGGAGTGGGGGCCATCTTGCCCTCACTCGACTTCCTGCCTAGGACTCCATTGGACCGGATCGTCTTCCCCGCTACCGACGGCTCCGGTAAGCGGGTAAAACGACCAGGAAGAGGCATAAGGGGGGCACCTCTCCCGCCGCCCATAAAAGTGATCCCGCGGTGAATCCGCTTTAAATTTCTTTCTTTTTTTTTTCTTATTTGTGTTACCTTTTATTTTTACACTGTTCCTTAACCACTTAAGCCCCGGAAGATTTTACCCCCATTCCGACCAGGGGGTATTTTGTGATTCGGCACTGCGTGACTTTAACGGACAATTGCGCGGTCGTGCGACGCTGTACCTAAACGAATTTGGCGTCCTTTTTTTCCCACAAACAGAGCTTTCTTTTGGTGGTATTTGATCACCTGTGCAATTTTTTGATCACGCGCTATAAACAAAAAAAGAGCGTCAATTTTGCAAAAATAGCAATATTTTTCACATTTTTTTATATGAAATTCCCCAAAAAAAAAATTTAAAAATCAAAATTTTTTAACATTTTCGGCCAATTTGTTTTATGCTACATATGTTTGGTAAAAAAAATCGCAAAAAGCGTATTTTGATTGGTTTGCGCAAAAGTTATCGCGTTTACTAACAAAGGGAAAGATTTCTGTCATTTTTGTTGTTTTTTTTTTTAACGTGTAATGGCGGCGATCTGCGATTTTTTTTGCGGTACTGCGACATTGGGGCGGACAGATCGGACCCTTGACTGACATTTGTGACACTTTTGGGGTTACCAGTGACATTTCTACAGTAATCAGTGCTATACATATGCACTGTTACTGTAAAAATACACTGGTAGTGAAGGGGTTAACTTTATTTGGGAGGGAGGGGCTGTGTGTATCCCTAGGGGCGTGCTTTCTACTGTGATTGGCTGGGGCTTGAGCTGTATGGACACTGATCAATGGATCTACATAGTAGATCCGAGTGATCAGTATCCTAACAGCAAGGAGAATGACAGGTGGCTTGTTTACACAAGTTGCCTGACATTCTCCCTCTCCCCCGCCGATCGCTGAATGACCGGCGGACATCGGGTCCGCCGGTCACACGCGCGGGGGGGTCCGTGACCACGCGGGAGCGGGAGCGCGCCTCTGGGGGCGCGCGCTCGCTCCCTAGACCCTCACAAGCTAGTGACGTAGCCCTACGTCACTTTGCCTGTGAGGGGCTGACTGCCGACGTAGATCGGCGTTAGGCAGTCGGCAAGTGGTTAAAAAAAAAAAAAAAATGTATCACTTTTATTACTGTTACAATGAATGTAAACCTCCCTTGTAATAGAAATAATCAGGACAGATCCTCTTCATTGTGAGATCCGGGGTCACAAAGACCTCACATCTACACTAAAAAAAAAAAAAAGTCATTTTTTTTCATTATGAAAAAAAAAATGGGCCCTTTAAGGCGGTTGGGAGGAAGCGACGTAAAATATAAAACAACAGAATTCCATGGAAAACAATGTATCGCTTTGACATTCAAAAATACAGACATAATCAGACAGCCATACAGCTTGGTCACAGCCCCGCCCCCTGCCTGTGATTGGACAGTGATGGTGCAGGGTCAGTCAGATGACCTCATCTCTCTGCTCTCTCCTCCTGTCTGCACATGTAAATACGACACACCTGATTGGCCACTAGTTCTGCCCCCACCTTCCCCCAGTATGAGGGATCATAGAGGACCAGATACTGGTCTCATTTTAAAATACTTTTTACTGTTTTTTTATTAAAGTGGGTGTAAACCCTCTATATAACCACTGCAGAGACCGGCCTCAGGTGATACACAGTGATTAAACAAATCCTCCTGTATAAGTTGTACCTGTTTATCTGCGGTCTTCTCTTCCCTACCTCCGTTGAAATAATTTATACTGCTTGTCTGAGCTTTCAGAAAGCAGGGGGCGGGGAGCTGAAGTCACACTATGCAGAGCTCAGGGAGAGCTGATTGGAGGGGTAGGGACAACCCCCTTTCACACAGGAACAGAACTAGGGCTGTCAATCAGCTGGAGATCCTTTCCTGTCACCATTGCTCTCTTGGTGTCAGGAAAACTTGTCAGAAGTGACTCATGCAGATAGCAGAGGAAGAAGAGGGGGGGGGGGGACTCATGCAGAGGAAGGAGGGTGGACTCGAAGTGGGGGGAGGATGGAGAGGGGAGGAGACTCATGCAGAGGAAGGAGGGGGGAGGTGTGGGGGAGGATGGAAAGGGGATGAGACTCATGCAGATAGCAGAGGAAGGGGGGAGGAGACTCATGCAGAGGAAGGAGGGGGGGACACAGAGTGGGGGGAGGATGGAGAGGGGAGGAGACTCATGCAGATAGCAGAGGAAGGGGTGGGGGGAGGAGATTCATGCAGAGGAAGGAGGGTGGACTCGGAGTGGGGGAAGGATGGAGAGGGGAGGAGACTCATGCAGATAGCAGAGGAAGGGGTGGGGGGAGGAGATTCATGCAGAGGAAGGAGGGTGGACTCGGAGTGGTGGAAGGATGGAGAGGGGAGGAGACTCATGCAGAGGAAGGAGGGGGGGAGGTGTGGGGGAGGATGGAAAGGGGATGAGACTCATGCAGATAGCAGAGGAAGGGGGGAGGAGACTCATGCAGATGAAGGAGGAGGGGACTCAGAGTGGGGGGAGGATGGAGAGGGGAGGAGACTCATGCAGATAGCAGAGGAAGGGGTGGGGGGAGGAGATTCATGCAGAGGAAGGAGGGTGGACTCGGAGTGGGGGAAGGATGGAGAGGGGAGGAGACTCATGCAGATAGCAGAGGAAGGGGTGGGGGGAGGAGATTCATGCAGAGGAAGGAGGGTGGACTCGGAGTGGGGGAAGGATGGAGAGGGGAGGAGACTCATGCAGATAGCAGAGGAAGGGGTGGGGGGAGGAGATTCATGCAGAGGAAGGAGGGTGGACTCGGAGTGGGGGAAGGATGGAGAGGGGAGGAGACTCATGCAGATAGCAGAGGAAGGGGTGGGGGGAGGAGATTCATGCAGAGGAAGGAGGGTGGACTCGGAGTGGGGGGAGGATGGAGAGGGGAGGAGACTCATGCAGATAGCAGAGGAAGGGGTGGGGGGGAGGAGATTCATGCAGAGGAAGGAGGGTGGACTCGGAGTGGGGGGAAGGATGGAGAGGGGAGGAGACTCATGCAGAGGAAGGAGGGGGGGAGGTGTGGGGGAGGATGGAAAGGGGATGAGACTCATGCAGATAGCAGAGGAAGGGGGGAGGAGACTCATGCAGAGGAAGGAGGAGGGGACTCAGAGTGGGGGGAGGATGGAGAGGCGTGGAGACTTATGCAGATAGCAAAGGAAGGGGTTGGGGGAGGAGACTCATGCAGAGGAAGGAGGGGGGACTTGGAGTGGGGGAAGGATGGAGAGGGGAGGAGACTCATGCAGAGGAAGGAGGGGGGGGTGTGGGGGAGGATGGAGAGGGGAGGAGATTCATGCAGATAGCAGAGGAAGGAAGCAGCAGACAGAAATGACACTCAGAGTTCTGGACAGAGATAAGTACACACTATAGAGGGATGTGCTTTGTTCACATTTCATGTCTGAGGTTTACATCCTCTTTAATATATAACTGAGATCTTTTATATGTATCATTATTATAAAGTTTTTATTTCTCCCCCATGATTGCCTACATTAGCCTTGTGTATAAATATACTGTATACAGTATATACATCTGGGCGGATCTGTTTGTTTTAGGAGATCAGGAATTTTTTTCCCCCCTATTGAGATAAATTGGATTTCCTTTTAACCCCTTCTGGACCGGAAGGATTTTCCCCCTTAATGACCAGGCCATATTTTGTGATTCGGCACTGCGTTACTTTAACGGGCAATTGCGCGGTCGCGCGACGCTGTACCCAAATAAATTGAATGTCCTTTTTTATTCCCACAATTAGAGATTTCTTTTGGTGGTATTTTCTCACCTCTGCGATTTTTATTTTTTGTGCTATAAACAAAAATAGAGCGATAATTCCAAAAAAAAAAAAAACAATATTTTTCACATTCTGCTCTATAACATTCTCAAAAAAAAAAAATTTAAAAAATCAAAATTTGTTAACATTTTAGGCCAATTTGTTTTCTGCTACATATTTTTGGTAAAAAAAAAAAAAAAAAATCGCGATAAGCGTATTTTTATTGATTTGCGTAAAAGTTATCACTTTTACTAACTACGGGAAAGATTTCTGTCATTTTTATAGTTTTTTTTTTCCTAGTGATGGCGGCGATCTGCGTTTTTTTGCGGGACTGCGACATTGCGGCGGACAGATCGGACCCCTGACTGACATTTTTGACACTTTTGGGGGGACCAGTGACATTACCACAGTAATCAGTACTATACATATGCACTGTTACTGTACTAATGACACTGGCAGGGAAGGGGTTAACATTGTGGGTGATCAAGGGGTTAAATGTGAGCCTAGTCGAGTGATTCTAACTGTGGGGGGGGCGTGGCTTCTGAAATGACCATAGAGACCTGTGATCCTATATAGAAGGCACTCTGTGATCATTCCAGAGAGAAGAACGGTCAGCTGTGTTTACAACATCCGACCGTCCTTCTCTCTCAGCGGGGAGCGATCGCGGGTGTCAGGTGGCAATCGGAGCCGCCTGCCCCGTGCATCGGCTTCCCTGCTGCTGAGTGGGGGGGTGGGTGCGTGCTGCCGGTAGCGCGTGTGCGCCCCCTAGCTGCAGGCACGACCGACATAGAGCTACGTCGTTTTACGCAGGAGGGTCACACTGCCGCAGTAAAAAGGCGGCGGGTGGTCGGGAAAAGGTTAATAGGTGTCTCTCGTTCCCATCTCAGAAAGTTGGGAGGTGTGTAGTAGGGACAGCTCAGACAGGAGCCAATTCACCAACCTGCATGTTTTTGGAGTTTGGGACATTAACGCACACACACACAACATGCAAACTACATGCAGACAGACAGTGTCCTGGTTGGGATTTGAACCTGTGACCCCAGTGCTGCAAGCTGGGCCACTGATAAGGCAGTACAGCCAGCCCTCCTGTACTGGGCCCGGGCCCCATCAGTTCAAAAGGGGAGCCCAGGCACCTGCTGAGCAGGGGGGCCGGCTGTACTGTCTTATTGCAGACACCGATCCAATTCTGTCTCCCCCTGCAGTGCTGCCGGCTTCTCCTCCTCTTTCTCCTTGCAGTGCTGCCGGATTCTCCTCCTCTTTCTCCTTGCAGTGCTTCCGGCCTCTCCTCCTCTTTCTCCTTGCAGTGCTTCCGGCTTCTCCTCCTCTTTCTCCTTGCAGTGCTTCCGGCTTCTCCTCCTCTTTCTCCTTACAGTGCTGCCGGATTCTCCTCTTTCTCCTTGCAGTGCTGCCGGCTTCTCCTCCTCTCTCTCCTTACAGTGCTTCCGGCTTCTCCTCCTCTTTCTCCTTGCAGTGCTGCCGGCTTCTCCTCCTCTTTCTCCTTACAGTGCTGCCGGCTTCTCCTTTTTCTCCTTGCAGTGCTGCCGGCTTCTAACTCCTCTTTCTCCTTGCAGTGCTGCCGGATTCTCCTCCTCTTTCTCCTCACAGTGCTTCCGGCTTCTCCTCCTCTTTCTCCTTACAGTGCTGCCGGCTTCTCCTTTTTCTCCTTGCAGTGCTGCCGGCTTCTCCTCCTCTTTCTCCTTGCAGTGCTGCCGGATTCTCCTCCTCTTTCTCCTTACAGTGCTGCCGGCTTCTCCTCTTTCTCCTTGCAGTGCTGCTGGCTTCTCCTCCTCTTTCTCCTTGCAGTGCTGCCGGATTCTCCCCCTCTTTCTCCTTGCAGTTCTTCTGGCTTCTCCTCCTCTTTCTCCTTGCAGTGCTGCCGGATTCTCCTCCTCTTTCTCCTTGCAGTGCTGCCGGCCTCTCCTCCTCTTTCTCCTTGCAGTGCTGCCAGCTTCTCCTCCTCTTTCTCCTTGCAGTGCTGCCGGCCTCTCCTCCTCTTTCTCCTTGCAGTGCTGCCGGCTTCTCCTCCTCTTTCTCCTTGCAGTGCTTCCGGCTTCTCCTCCTCTTTCTCCTTACAGTGCTGCCGGATTCTCCTCTTTCTCCTTGCAGTGCTGCCGGCTTCTCCTCCTCTTTCTCCTTACAGTGCTTCCGGCTTCTCCTCCTCTTTCTCCTTGCAGTGCTGCCGGCTTCTCCTCCTCTTTCTCCTTACAGTGCTGCCGGATTCTCCTCTTTCTCCTTGCAGTGCTGCCGGCTTCTCCTCCTTTTTCTCCTTGCAGTGCTGCGGGCTTCTCCTCTTTCTCCTTGCAGTGCTTCCGGCTTCTCCTCCTCTTTCTCCTTGCAGTGCTGCCGGCTTCTCCTCCTCTTTCTCCTTACAGTGCTTCCGGCTTCTCCTCCTCTTTCTCCTTACAGTGCTGCCGGCTTCTCCTTTTTCTCCTTGCAGTGCTTCCGGCTTCTCCTCCTCTTTCTCCTTGCAGTGCTGCCGGATTCTCCTCCTCTTTCTCCTTACAGTGCTTCCGGCTTCTCCTCTTTCTCCTTGCAGTGCTGCTGGCTTCTCCTCCTCTTTCTCCTTGCAGTGCTGCCGGATTCTCCCCCTCTTTCTCCTTGCAGTGCTTCTGGCTTCTCCTCCTCTTTCTCCTTGCAGTGCTGCCGGCTTCTCCCCCTCTTTCTCCTTGCAGTGCTGCCGGCTTCTCCTCCTCTTTTTCTCTCTGGCTGCACTGCAGGGCGATTGGTTTTAGTACATTCGCCCCTTCCATCTGCTGTCTTTCCCCCACAGTGCTCCTGGCACACAGGCCGATGTAATTTAATGGCCCCTTCCTTTCCTGAATGAACACAGTGAGCGATCTCTACCAATCACTCCTGTGTCCATTAATCAGTGAAGCACAATAAACTGTGTTTACTATGCTTCAGTTAGTAAATGAATAGGAAGCCTCAGAGCCCTTCCTATTCATTCATCTGTGCAGCGGAGGCTACAGAGAAAGGGATCAATCTATGTACTCAGACACTTTCAGCTTGAGGGAGCGGGGCCCATGTATGGGGCCCCATGATTTCTAACAGCAGCCCTTGCTGCAAGGCAGGAGTGTGACCCATAATCCTCTGTGCTATATGACTGGCCGGGTGCCATCTGTGATGTAATAATTATCTCCCAGCGTGATTCAGTAATTATCTGCAGGCTCAGGTAGTGTTTGCTGCGGTGAAAGGTCGTCGGGAGTCCGGAGAACTTTGTACTGACCGGACTGCACGTCTCTCTCTCCACAGACACTTCTCCTATCACTGAGCCATGGAGGTCCCCGAGGTGGTTGTGGTCGGTTCATGTATGACGGATCTGGTCAGGTGAGTGAGAAGAAACAATTTATTTAATAATTTCCCATAAAGACTTTGTTTCGTTTATGAAAGAAGTACAGAAATCCGCCGCACTTAAACAGTGTCAGTCACAATGTAACAAAATACAATTTCAATAAAATATCCACAAAGGTTTGGCATTGAACAAGAAGAGAAATACGAGCGGGGCGAAGATAGAGAGCGGGCAGAGTAAGGTAAGGGCGTAGGGATCATCCCTTAACACCAATGAACAGTCATGTCCAATTTCCAGCCCGTGGGCCAGTTGCAGCCCGTCCTTCAGTTTAGAGGCGTAACTAGAACCTTCAGGGCCCCGGTGCAAGAAATCATGAAGAGCCCCCCAGACCCCTGGCCGGGGCCCTTGCCTTCAAGTCTGGGGCTCTTCCCACTGGTCCTAGGGCCCTTTACTCCCATTGCGGGGGCCCTTTATTACAGTCCTGCAGCAGGACCCTTTCACAAGTTCTGCAGTGGGCCCCCTTCCTGCCATCTTGGGGCCTCCCCACGGTGGTGGAATACCAGGGCCCGGTCACAAGTGTGACCTTTGCGATCCTGGAAGTTCACCCACTGGTGTCAGTAGTTTTATTTTTTGGTATTTTATTTGTATTATTTTTTATCATTTTATTTTTTTCCAATGTGACTGACTATGACTCTGTCCATTCAGAAAAGGAAGGAGCTGGTAATTTACATATTTACCAACCCCTTCCTGGTTCTCTATTGTGACACATCCCCTGCAGCAGCCGGCAGGAGAGGGAAGGGAGCATAGTGGTGGGGGGGGGGGGACCAGGGGAGCACACAGGAAACTCCTGAGTCCCGCCCAGTCCTGCTCCGCCCCTGCTCAGCTCTATCTGGCTGGCGCCGCCCACATGTAAAGTGGTGGCGGCAAGTTACATGCAACTGCGCGGCTGCAGAGTGATCTCTGGGCCCTGGCTGGGGGAGGGACTGAGACTGAGGAGTGGACTCACTAGTCGATTGTGCACTGCAGCGCCACCCGCCAAAGCGCGGGAAGAGAACTGGATGGAGGGAGGATTTGGACTCTGGAGGAATAAATTCTTGGAGAGTGGAGAGAGAGGCTGGACTGGAGGACTCCAGACAACAGCCTAAGGTAGGCGAAGTACAAAGAGAACTGAGTCACTCACTACAGTACAGTACTACAGCTGAGATACCACATGGATACAATGTTTCCATCCAGAATCAGAAATGTGATACTTCCCCCCCCCCCCCCCAATGATTCCCAGGGATGTGCTGAGATAAGACATGGATACAATCAGGGCCGCTGATAGGGGGGGACCACCAGCCCTCTTGTAGGGGGCCCGAGCACACAGGGGGGCCCACACAGAGAGGGGGATTAGTGATGGACAACAAATACAGAAATCTTCCTCCAGCACCTGAATCTGATCTGTCCCTCTCCCTGCTATCAGCTTTTATCTGCTGAGAAAGAGACAGTCGTCCCTCACTAATCCCCCTCCCCCTCCCAGCACTTATCTCTGCTCAGGAGTTTATTTGTAACTTTGTTTCTCTCTCTCTGTCTCTCTGATCACTGAGCTCCAACTGCCCAGCCTGTATATTTTTCTCATCTCATCTTCTTTTTATTTAACATAGTTTTTCTTAGACTTAGCAGGAATTATGTGAGTTATGTTATATTTGTGTCTGATAATAGTGATTTTGTTGTAATTTTAGCTAAATATATCTTTAATATTTTCTTGAGGGGGCCCTGCCAGGTAGTCTGTACGGGGCCCCGCGATTTCTAACAGCAGCCCTGGATACAATGTTTGTATCCAGAATTATAAATGAGATACCCCAAACCCACAACAATGCTTCCTTCCAAAATTATAACTGTGATCCCCCCCCCCCCTCCTCCTCCATGATTTCCAGGGATATGCGAAGGTAACACATGAATACAATGATTCTATCCAAAATTATATTTTGGGATACCCCAAACCCACAACAATGTTTCCATCCACAATTATAAATTTGACCCTCCCCCCCCCCCCATGATTCCCAGGGATATGCTGAGATAACACATGGATGCAATGTTTCCATCCAGAATTATAAATGAGATACTAAACCCCGCCTCCATGATTT
>NW_028119440.1:0-35914 GCF_965119305.1 Pelophylax lessonae | reverse complement strand
AACGCAGTCCCCCACTACCACAAATTATGCAGTCGAGTTTCCCGCATTTGGGGAAATCGCAGGGGTCAGCACAGCCGGAGTGCAATGGCTGAGCCTCGCCCTGGGAGAACCACCTTCGTGATCATGGTATCTCCCCTGCCAGGTAAGTATGAGTTGGAATTGACCAGCTAGAACCCCCCGGCCGAGGGCACGCCTCCACCAGCTTACGGAAGGGCTTTCTGGGGGTCTGGCAAACTAGCCTCAATCATAGCTATTCCACGAGCAAGGCACATCATCATCCTCATCAACCCTGTAAAACAGTCAGGAGCGTAGTGTGTGTGGGTTTTTTCTTCTTTTTCTTTTTTTTTCAAGGTTTTGGGTAGCCCACGTGGGAGGCCTCGGAAATGTCTTTATGCACGCAAAGGCGTATGAAACAGTCCCAGTCTACACTGCAGCAGCACATATATTTGCATAGAGGGGCGGCACTTAAGCAGCCAGCCACGGCGCAGCTTTCCCTGTGAAACAAGGCCTGTGGCCTATTGCATAGGAATACGCATGCATGTGGCTTCTACCTACAGAATTGGCAGGCCCCAGGAGGATGCTAGGCAGGCCTGAGAAAGGTACGGAGGCACTGCACACTGCACGAAACAAGCTGACAAGAAGAAGTCTTGTTTGTTGAACTGTCTTTAACCAAGCATGATCAGGGGAAAGCGCGAACGCAGTCCCCCACTACCACAAATTATGCAGTCGAGTTTCCCGCATTTGGGGAAATCGCAGGGGTCAGCACAGCCGGAGTGCAATGGCTGAGCCTCGCCCTGGGAGAACCACCTTCGTGATCATGGTATCTCCCCTGCCAGGTAAGTATGAGTTGGAATTGACCAGCTAGAACCCCCCGGCCGAGGGCACGCCTCCACCAGCTTACGGAAGGGCTTTCTGGGGGTCTGGCAAACTAGCCTCAATCATAGCTATTCCACGAGCAAGGCACATCATCATCCTCATCAACCCTGTAAAACAGTCAGGAGCGTAGTGTGTGTGGGTTTTTTCTTCTTTTTCTTTTTTTTTCAAGGTTTTGGGTAGCCCACGTGGGAGGCCTCGGAAATGTCTTTATGCACGCAAAGGCGTATGAAACAGTCCCAGTCTACACTGCAGCAGCACATATATTTGCATAGAGGGGCGGCACTTAAGCAGCCAGCCACGGCGCAGCTTTCCGCTGTGAAACAAGGCCTGTGGCCTATTGCATAGGAATACGCATGCATGTGGCTTCTACCTACAGAATTGGCAGGCCCCAGGAGGATGCTAGGCAGGCCTGAGAAAGGTACGGAGGCACTGCACACTGCACGAAACAAGCTGACAAGAAGAAGTCTTGTTTGTTGAACTGTCTTTAACCAAGCATGATCAGGGGAAAGCGCGAACGCAGTCCCCCACTACCACAAATTATGCAGTCGAGTTTCCCGCATTTGGGGAAATCGCAGGGGTCAGCACAGCCGGAGTGCAATGGCTGAGCCTCGCCCTGGGAGAACCACCTTCGTGATCATGGTATCTCCCCTGCCAGGTAAGTATGAGTTGGAATTGACCAGCTAGAACCCCCCGGCCGAGGGCACGCCTCCACCAGCTTACGGAAGGGCTTTCTGGGGGTCTGGCAAACTAGCCTCAATCATAGCTATTCCACGAGCAAGGCACATCATCATCCTCATCAACCCTGTAAAACAGTCAGGAGCGTAGTGTGTGTGGGTTTTTTCTTCTTTTTCTTTTTTTTTCAAGGTTTTGGGTAGCCCACGTGGGAGGCCTCGGAAATGTCTTTATGCACGCAAAGGCGTATGAAACAGTCCCAGTCTACACTGCAGCAGCACATATATTTGCATAGAGGGGCGGCACTTAAGCAGCCAGCCACGGCGCAGCTTTCCGCTGTGAAACAAGGCCTGTGGCCTATTGCATAGGAATACGCATGCATGTGGCTTCTACCTACAGAATTGGCAGGCCCCAGGAGGATGCTAGGCAGGCCTGAGAAAGGTACGGAGGCACTGCACACTGCACGAAACAAGCTGACAAGAAGAAGTCTTGTTTGTTGAACTGTCTTTAACCAAGCATGATCAGGGGAAAGCGCGAACGCAGTCCCCCACTACCACAAATTATGCAGTCGAGTTTCCCGCATTTGGGGAAATCGCAGGGGTCAGCACAGCCGGAGTGCAATGGCTGAGCCTCGCCCTGGGAGAACCACCTTCGTGATCATGGTATCTCCCCTGCCAGGTAAGTATGAGTTGGAATTGACCAGCTAGAACCCCCCGGCCGAGGGCACGCCTCCACCAGCTTACGGAAGGGCTTTCTGGGGGTCTGGCAAACTAGCCTCAATCATAGCTATTCCACGAGCAAGGCACATCATCATCCTCATCAACCCTGTAAAACAGTCAGGAGCGTAGTGTGTGTGGGTTTTTTCTTCTTTTTCTTTTTTTTTCAAGGTTTTGGGTAGCCCACGTGGGAGGCCTCGGAAATGTCTTTATGCACGCAAAGGCGTATGAAACAGTCCCAGTCTACACTGCAGCAGCACATATATTTGCATAGAGGGGCGGCACTTAAGCAGCCAGCCACGGCGCAGCTTTCCGCTGTGAAACAAGGCCTGTGGCCTATTGCATAGGAATACGCATGCATGTGGCTTCTACCTACAGAATTGGCAGGCCCCAGGAGGATGCTAGGCAGGCCTGAGAAAGGTACGGAGGCACTGCACACTGCACGAAACAAGCTGACAAGAAGAAGTCTTGTTTGTTGAACTGTCTTTAACCAAGCATGATCAGGGGAAAGCGCGAACGCAGTCCCCCACTACCACAAATTATGCAGTCGAGTTTCCCGCATTTGGGGAAATCGCAGGGGTCAGCACAGCCGGAGTGCAATGGCTGAGCCTCGCCCTGGGAGAACCACCTTCGTGATCATGGTATCTCCCCTGCCAGGTAAGTATGAGTTGGAATTGACCAGCTAGAACCCCCCGGCCGAGGGCACGCCTCCACCAGCTTACGGAAGGGCTTTCTGGGGGTCTGGCAAACTAGCCTCAATCATAGCTATTCCACGAGCAAGGCACATCATCATCCTCATCAACCCTGTAAAACAGTCAGGAGCGTAGTGTGTGTGGGTTTTTTCTTCTTTTTCTTTTTTTTTCAAGGTTTTGGGTAGCCCACGTGGGAGGCCTCGGAAATGTCTTTATGCACGCAAAGGCGTATGAAACAGTCCCAGTCTACACTGCAGCAGCACATATATTTGCATAGAGGGGCGGCACTTAAGCAGCCAGCCACGGCGCAGCTTTCCGCTGTGAAACAAGGCCTGTGGCCTATTGCATAGGAATACGCATGCATGTGGCTTCTACCTACAGAATTGGCAGGCCCCAGGAGGATGCTAGGCAGGCCTGAGAAAGGTACGGAGGCACTGCACACTGCACGAAACAAGCTGACAAGAAGAAGTCTTGTTTGTTGAACTGTCTTTAACCAAGCATGATCAGGGGAAAGCGCGAACGCAGTCCCCCACTACCACAAATTATGCAGTCGAGTTTCCCGCATTTGGGGAAATCGCAGGGGTCAGCACAGCCGGAGTGCAATGGCTGAGCCTCGCCCTGGGAGAACCACCTTCGTGATCATGGTATCTCCCCTGCCAGGTAAGTATGAGTTGGAATTGACCAGCTAGAACCCCCCGGCCGAGGGCACGCCTCCACCAGCTTACGGAAGGGCTTTCTGGGGGTCTGGCAAACTAGCCTCAATCATAGCTATTCCACGAGCAAGGCACATCATCATCCTCATCAACCCTGTAAAACAGTCAGGAGCGTAGTGTGTGTGGGTTTTTTCTTCTTTTTCTTTTTTTTTCAAGGTTTTGGGTAGCCCACGTGGGAGGCCTCGGAAATGTCTTTATGCACGCAAAGGCGTATGAAACAGTCCCAGTCTACACTGCAGCAGCACATATATTTGCATAGAGGGGCGGCACTTAAGCAGCCAGCCACGGCGCAGCTTTCCGCTGTGAAACAAGGCCTGTGGCCTATTGCATAGGAATACGCATGCATGTGGCTTCTACCTACAGAATTGGCAGGCCCCAGGAGGATGCTAGGCAGGCCTGAGAAAGGTACGGAGGCACTGCACACTGCACGAAACAAGCTGACAAGAAGAAGTCTTGTTTGTTGAACTGTCTTTAACCAAGCATGATCAGGGGAAAGCGCGAACGCAGTCCCCCACTACCACAAATTATGCAGTCGAGTTTCCCGCATTTGGGGAAATCGCAGGGGTCAGCACAGCCGGAGTGCAATGGCTGAGCCTCGCCCTGGGAGAACCACCTTCGTGATCATGGTATCTCCCCTGCCAGGTAAGTATGAGTTGGAATTGACCAGCTAGAACCCCCCGGCCGAGGGCACGCCTCCACCAGCTTACGGAAGGGCTTTCTGGGGGTCTGGCAAACTAGCCTCAATCATAGCTATTCCACGAGCAAGGCACATCATCATCCTCATCAACCCTGTAAAACAGTCAGGAGCGTAGTGTGTGTGGGTTTTTTCTTCTTTTTCTTTTTTTTTCAAGGTTTTGGGTAGCCCACGTGGGAGGCCTCGGAAATGTCTTTATGCACGCAAAGGCGTATGAAACAGTCCCAGTCTACACTGCAGCAGCACATATATTTGCATAGAGGGGCGGCACTTAAGCAGCCAGCCACGGCGCAGCTTTCCGCTGTGAAACAAGGCCTGTGGCCTATTGCATAGGAATACGCATGCATGTGGCTTCTACCTACAGAATTGGCAGGCCCCAGGAGGATGCTAGGCAGGCCTGAGAAAGGTACGGAGGCACTGCACACTGCACGAAACAAGCTGACAAGAAGAAGTCTTGTTTGTTGAACTGTCTTTAACCAAGCATGATCAGGGGAAAGCGCGAACGCAGTCCCCCACTACCACAAATTATGCAGTCGAGTTTCCCGCATTTGGGGAAATCGCAGGGGTCAGCACAGCCGGAGTGCAATGGCTGAGCCTCGCCCTGGGAGAACCACCTTCGTGATCATGGTATCTCCCCTGCCAGGTAAGTATGAGTTGGAATTGACCAGCTAGAACCCCCCGGCCGAGGGCACGCCTCCACCAGCTTACGGAAGGGCTTTCTGGGGGTCTGGCAAACTAGCCTCAATCATAGCTATTCCACGAGCAAGGCACATCATCATCCTCATCAACCCTGTAAAACAGTCAGGAGCGTAGTGTGTGTGGGTTTTTTCTTCTTTTTCTTTTTTTTTCAAGGTTTTGGGTAGCCCACGTGGGAGGCCTCGGAAATGTCTTTATGCACGCAAAGGCGTATGAAACAGTCCCAGTCTACACTGCAGCAGCACATATATTTGCATAGAGGGGCGGCACTTAAGCAGCCAGCCACGGCGCAGCTTTCCGCTGTGAAACAAGGCCTGTGGCCTATTGCATAGGAATACGCATGCATGTGGCTTCTACCTACAGAATTGGCAGGCCCCAGGAGGATGCTAGGCAGGCCTGAGAAAGGTACGGAGGCACTGCACACTGCACGAAACAAGCTGACAAGAAGAAGTCTTGTTTGTTGAACTGTCTTTAACCAAGCATGATCAGGGGAAAGCGCGAACGCAGTCCCCCACTACCACAAATTATGCAGTCGAGTTTCCCGCATTTGGGGAAATCGCAGGGGTCAGCACAGCCGGAGTGCAATGGCTGAGCCTCGCCCTGGGAGAACCACCTTCGTGATCATGGTATCTCCCCTGCCAGGTAAGTATGAGTTGGAATTGACCAGCTAGAACCCCCCGGCCGAGGGCACGCCTCCACCAGCTTACGGAAGGGCTTTCTGGGGGTCTGGCAAACTAGCCTCAATCATAGCTATTCCACGAGCAAGGCACATCATCATCCTCATCAACCCTGTAAAACAGTCAGGAGCGTAGTGTGTGTGGGTTTTTTCTTCTTTTTCTTTTTTTTTCAAGGTTTTGGGTAGCCCACGTGGGAGGCCTCGGAAATGTCTTTATGCACGCAAAGGCGTATGAAACAGTCCCAGTCTACACTGCAGCAGCACATATATTTGCATAGAGGGGCGGCACTTAAGCAGCCAGCCACGGCGCAGCTTTCCGCTGTGAAACAAGGCCTGTGGCCTATTGCATAGGAATACGCATGCATGTGGCTTCTACCTACAGAATTGGCAGGCCCCAGGAGGATGCTAGGCAGGCCTGAGAAAGGTACGGAGGCACTGCACACTGCACGAAACAAGCTGACAAGAAGAAGTCTTGTTTGTTGAACTGTCTTTAACCAAGCATGATCAGGGGAAAGCGCGAACGCAGTCCCCCACTACCACAAATTATGCAGTCGAGTTTCCCGCATTTGGGGAAATCGCAGGGGTCAGCACAGCCGGAGTGCAATGGCTGAGCCTCGCCCTGGGAGAACCACCTTCGTGATCATGGTATCTCCCCTGCCAGGTAAGTATGAGTTGGAATTGACCAGCTAGAACCCCCCGGCCGAGGGCACGCCTCCACCAGCTTACGGAAGGGCTTTCTGGGGGTCTGGCAAACTAGCCTCAATCATAGCTATTCCACGAGCAAGGCACATCATCATCCTCATCAACCCTGTAAAACAGTCAGGAGCGTAGTGTGTGTGGGTTTTTTCTTCTTTTTCTTTTTTTTTCAAGGTTTTGGGTAGCCCACGTGGGAGGCCTCGGAAATGTCTTTATGCACGCAAAGGCGTATGAAACAGTCCCAGTCTACACTGCAGCAGCACATATATTTGCATAGAGGGGCGGCACTTAAGCAGCCAGCCACGGCGCAGCTTTCCGCTGTGAAACAAGGCCTGTGGCCTATTGCATAGGAATACGCATGCATGTGGCTTCTACCTACAGAATTGGCAGGCCCCAGGAGGATGCTAGGCAGGCCTGAGAAAGGTACGGAGGCACTGCACACTGCACGAAACAAGCTGACAAGAAGAAGTCTTGTTTGTTGAACTGTCTTTAACCAAGCATGATCAGGGGAAAGCGCGAACGCAGTCCCCCACTACCACAAATTATGCAGTCGAGTTTCCCGCATTTGGGGAAATCGCAGGGGTCAGCACAGCCGGAGTGCAATGGCTGAGCCTCGCCCTGGGAGAACCACCTTCGTGATCATGGTATCTCCCCTGCCAGGTAAGTATGAGTTGGAATTGACCAGCTAGAACCCCCCGGCCGAGGGCACGCCTCCACCAGCTTACGGAAGGGCTTTCTGGGGGTCTGGCAAACTAGCCTCAATCATAGCTATTCCACGAGCAAGGCACATCATCATCCTCATCAACCCTGTAAAACAGTCAGGAGCGTAGTGTGTGTGGGTTTTTTCTTCTTTTTCTTTTTTTTTCAAGGTTTTGGGTAGCCCACGTGGGAGGCCTCGGAAATGTCTTTATGCACGCAAAGGCGTATGAAACAGTCCCAGTCTACACTGCAGCAGCACATATATTTGCATAGAGGGGCGGCACTTAAGCAGCCAGCCACGGCGCAGCTTTCCGCTGTGAAACAAGGCCTGTGGCCTATTGCATAGGAATACGCATGCATGTGGCTTCTACCTACAGAATTGGCAGGCCCCAGGAGGATGCTAGGCAGGCCTGAGAAAGGTACGGAGGCACTGCACACTGCACGAAACAAGCTGACAAGAAGAAGTCTTGTTTGTTGAACTGTCTTTAACCAAGCATGATCAGGGGAAAGCGCGAACGCAGTCCCCCACTACCACAAATTATGCAGTCGAGTTTCCCGCATTTGGGGAAATCGCAGGGGTCAGCACAGCCGGAGTGCAATGGCTGAGCCTCGCCCTGGGAGAACCACCTTCGTGATCATGGTATCTCCCCTGCCAGGTAAGTATGAGTTGGAATTGACCAGCTAGAACCCCCCGGCCGAGGGCACGCCTCCACCAGCTTACGGAAGGGCTTTCTGGGGGTCTGGCAAACTAGCCTCAATCATAGCTATTCCACGAGCAAGGCACATCATCATCCTCATCAACCCTGTAAAACAGTCAGGAGCGTAGTGTGTGTGGGTTTTTTCTTCTTTTTCTTTTTTTTTCAAGGTTTTGGGTAGCCCACGTGGGAGGCCTCGGAAATGTCTTTATGCACGCAAAGGCGTATGAAACAGTCCCAGTCTACACTGCAGCAGCACATATATTTGCATAGAGGGGCGGCACTTAAGCAGCCAGCCACGGCGCAGCTTTCCGCTGTGAAACAAGGCCTGTGGCCTATTGCATAGGAATACGCATGCATGTGGCTTCTACCTACAGAATTGGCAGGCCCCAGGAGGATGCTAGGCAGGCCTGAGAAAGGTACGGAGGCACTGCACACTGCACGAAACAAGCTGACAAGAAGAAGTCTTGTTTGTTGAACTGTCTTTAACCAAGCATGATCAGGGGAAAGCGCGAACGCAGTCCCCCACTACCACAAATTATGCAGTCGAGTTTCCCGCATTTGGGGAAATCGCAGGGGTCAGCACAGCCGGAGTGCAATGGCTGAGCCTCGCCCTGGGAGAACCACCTTCGTGATCATGGTATCTCCCCTGCCAGGTAAGTATGAGTTGGAATTGACCAGCTAGAACCCCCCGGCCGAGGGCACGCCTCCACCAGCTTACGGAAGGGCTTTCTGGGGGTCTGGCAAACTAGCCTCAATCATAGCTATTCCACGAGCAAGGCACATCATCATCCTCATCAACCCTGTAAAACAGTCAGGAGCGTAGTGTGTGTGGGTTTTTTCTTCTTTTTCTTTTTTTTTCAAGGTTTTGGGTAGCCCACGTGGGAGGCCTCGGAAATGTCTTTATGCACGCAAAGGCGTATGAAACAGTCCCAGTCTACACTGCAGCAGCACATATATTTGCATAGAGGGGCGGCACTTAAGCAGCCAGCCACGGCGCAGCTTTCCGCTGTGAAACAAGGCCTGTGGCCTATTGCATAGGAATACGCATGCATGTGGCTTCTACCTACAGAATTGGCAGGCCCCAGGAGGATGCTAGGCAGGCCTGAGAAAGGTACGGAGGCACTGCACACTGCACGAAACAAGCTGACAAGAAGAAGTCTTGTTTGTTGAACTGTCTTTAACCAAGCATGATCAGGGGAAAGCGCGAACGCAGTCCCCCACTACCACAAATTATGCAGTCGAGTTTCCCGCATTTGGGGAAATCGCAGGGGTCAGCACAGCCGGAGTGCAATGGCTGAGCCTCGCCCTGGGAGAACCACCTTCGTGATCATGGTATCTCCCCTGCCAGGTAAGTATGAGTTGGAATTGACCAGCTAGAACCCCCCGGCCGAGGGCACGCCTCCACCAGCTTACGGAAGGGCTTTCTGGGGGTCTGGCAAACTAGCCTCAATCATAGCTATTCCACGAGCAAGGCACATCATCATCCTCATCAACCCTGTAAAACAGTCAGGAGCGTAGTGTGTGTGGGTTTTTTCTTCTTTTTCTTTTTTTTTCAAGGTTTTGGGTAGCCCACGTGGGAGGCCTCGGAAATGTCTTTATGCACGCAAAGGCGTATGAAACAGTCCCAGTCTACACTGCAGCAGCACATATATTTGCATAGAGGGGCGGCACTTAAGCAGCCAGCCACGGCGCAGCTTTCCGCTGTGAAACAAGGCCTGTGGCCTATTGCATAGGAATACGCATGCATGTGGCTTCTACCTACAGAATTGGCAGGCCCCAGGAGGATGCTAGGCAGGCCTGAGAAAGGTACGGAGGCACTGCACACTGCACGAAACAAGCTGACAAGAAGAAGTCTTGTTTGTTGAACTGTCTTTAACCAAGCATGATCAGGGGAAAGCGCGAACGCAGTCCCCCACTACCACAAATTATGCAGTCGAGTTTCCCGCATTTGGGGAAATCGCAGGGGTCAGCACAGCCGGAGTGCAATGGCTGAGCCTCGCCCTGGGAGAACCACCTTCGTGATCATGGTATCTCCCCTGCCAGGTAAGTATGAGTTGGAATTGACCAGCTAGAACCCCCCGGCCGAGGGCACGCCTCCACCAGCTTACGGAAGGGCTTTCTGGGGGTCTGGCAAACTAGCCTCAATCATAGCTATTCCACGAGCAAGGCACATCATCATCCTCATCAACCCTGTAAAACAGTCAGGAGCGTAGTGTGTGTGGGTTTTTTCTTCTTTTTCTTTTTTTTTCAAGGTTTTGGGTAGCCCACGTGGGAGGCCTCGGAAATGTCTTTATGCACGCAAAGGCGTATGAAACAGTCCCAGTCTACACTGCAGCAGCACATATATTTGCATAGAGGGGCGGCACTTAAGCAGCCAGCCACGGCGCAGCTTTCCGCTGTGAAACAAGGCCTGTGGCCTATTGCATAGGAATACGCATGCATGTGGCTTCTACCTACAGAATTGGCAGGCCCCAGGAGGATGCTAGGCAGGCCTGAGAAAGGTACGGAGGCACTGCACACTGCACGAAACAAGCTGACAAGAAGAAGTCTTGTTTGTTGAACTGTCTTTAACCAAGCATGATCAGGGGAAAGCGCGAACGCAGTCCCCCACTACCACAAATTATGCAGTCGAGTTTCCCGCATTTGGGGAAATCGCAGGGGTCAGCACAGCCGGAGTGCAATGGCTGAGCCTCGCCCTGGGAGAACCACCTTCGTGATCATGGTATCTCCCCTGCCAGGTAAGTATGAGTTGGAATTGACCAGCTAGAACCCCCCGGCCGAGGGCACGCCTCCACCAGCTTACGGAAGGGCTTTCTGGGGGTCTGGCAAACTAGCCTCAATCATAGCTATTCCACGAGCAAGGCACATCATCATCCTCATCAACCCTGTAAAACAGTCAGGAGCGTAGTGTGTGTGGGTTTTTTCTTCTTTTTCTTTTTTTTTCAAGGTTTTGGGTAGCCCACGTGGGAGGCCTCGGAAATGTCTTTATGCACGCAAAGGCGTATGAAACAGTCCCAGTCTACACTGCAGCAGCACATATATTTGCATAGAGGGGCGGCACTTAAGCAGCCAGCCACGGCGCAGCTTTCCGCTGTGAAACAAGGCCTGTGGCCTATTGCATAGGAATACGCATGCATGTGGCTTCTACCTACAGAATTGGCAGGCCCCAGGAGGATGCTAGGCAGGCCTGAGAAAGGTACGGAGGCACTGCACACTGCACGAAACAAGCTGACAAGAAGAAGTCTTGTTTGTTGAACTGTCTTTAACCAAGCATGATCAGGGGAAAGCGCGAACGCAGTCCCCCACTACCACAAATTATGCAGTCGAGTTTCCCGCATTTGGGGAAATCGCAGGGGTCAGCACAGCCGGAGTGCAATGGCTGAGCCTCGCCCTGGGAGAACCACCTTCGTGATCATGGTATCTCCCCTGCCAGGTAAGTATGAGTTGGAATTGACCAGCTAGAACCCCCCGGCCGAGGGCACGCCTCCACCAGCTTACGGAAGGGCTTTCTGGGGGTCTGGCAAACTAGCCTCAATCATAGCTATTCCACGAGCAAGGCACATCATCATCCTCATCAACCCTGTAAAACAGTCAGGAGCGTAGTGTGTGTGGGTTTTTTCTTCTTTTTCTTTTTTTTTCAAGGTTTTGGGTAGCCCACGTGGGAGGCCTCGGAAATGTCTTTATGCACGCAAAGGCGTATGAAACAGTCCCAGTCTACACTGCAGCAGCACATATATTTGCATAGAGGGGCGGCACTTAAGCAGCCAGCCACGGCGCAGCTTTCCGCTGTGAAACAAGGCCTGTGGCCTATTGCATAGGAATACGCATGCATGTGGCTTCTACCTACAGAATTGGCAGGCCCCAGGAGGATGCTAGGCAGGCCTGAGAAAGGTACGGAGGCACTGCACACTGC
Organism: Pelophylax lessonae; assembly: GCF_965119305.1. Lineage (NCBI taxonomy): Eukaryota > Metazoa > Chordata > Amphibia > Anura > Ranidae > Pelophylax > Pelophylax lessonae. Next base: position 24,173 of record NW_028119440.1, on the reverse strand, counting down.
ACGAAACAAGCTGACAAGAAGAAGTCTTGTTTGTTGAACTGTCTTTAACCAAGCATGATCAGGGGAAAGCGCGAACGCAGTCCCCCACTACCACAAATTATGCAGTCGAGTTTCCCGCATTTGGGGAAATCGCAGGGGTCAGCACAGCCGGAGTGCAATGGCTGAGCCTCGCCCTGGGAGAACCACCTTCGTGATCATGGTATCTCCCCTGCCAGGTAAGTATGAGTTGGAATTGACCAGCTAGAACCCCCCGGCCGAGGGCACGCCTCCACCAGCTTACGGAAGGGCTTTCTGGGGGTCTGGCAAACTAGCCTCAATCATAGCTATTCCACGAGCAAGGCACATCATCATCCTCATCAACCCTGTAAAACAGTCAGGAGCGTAGTGTGTGTGGGTTTTTTCTTCTTTTTCTTTTTTTTTCAAGGTTTTGGGTAGCCCACGTGGGAGGCCTCGGAAATGTCTTTATGCACGCAAAGGCGTATGAAACAGTCCCAGTCTACACTGCAGCAGCACATATATTTGCATAGAGGGGCGGCACTTAAGCAGCCAGCCACGGCGCAGCTTTCCGCTGTGAAACAAGGCCTGTGGCCTATTGCATAGGAATACGCATGCATGTGGCTTCTACCTACAGAATTGGCAGGCCCCAGGAGGATGCTAGGCAGGCCTGAGAAAGGTACGGAGGCACTGCACACTGCACGAAACAAGCTGACAAGAAGAAGTCTTGTTTGTTGAACTGTCTTTAACCAAGCATGATCAGGGGAAAGCGCGAACGCAGTCCCCCACTACCACAAATTATGCAGTCGAGTTTCCCGCATTTGGGGAAATCGCAGGGGTCAGCACAGCCGGAGTGCAATGGCTGAGCCTCGCCCTGGGAGAACCACCTTCGTGATCATGGTATCTCCCCTGCCAGGTAAGTATGAGTTGGAATTGACCAGCTAGAACCCCCCGGCCGAGGGCACGCCTCCACCAGCTTACGGAAGGGCTTTCTGGGGGTCTGGCAAACTAGCCTCAATCATAGCTATTCCACGAGCAAGGCACATCATCATCCTCATCAACCCTGTAAAACAGTCAGGAGCGTAGTGTGTGTGGGTTTTTTCTTCTTTTTCTTTTTTTTTCAAGGTTTTGGGTAGCCCACGTGGGAGGCCTCGGAAATGTCTTTATGCACGCAAAGGCGTATGAAACAGTCCCAGTCTACACTGCAGCAGCACATATATTTGCATAGAGGGGCGGCACTTAAGCAGCCAGCCACGGCGCAGCTTTCCGCTGTGAAACAAGGCCTGTGGCCTATTGCATAGGAATACGCATGCATGTGGCTTCTACCTACAGAATTGGCAGGCCCCAGGAGGATGCTAGGCAGGCCTGAGAAAGGTACGGAGGCACTGCACACTGCACGAAACAAGCTGACAAGAAGAAGTCTTGTTTGTTGAACTGTCTTTAACCAAGCATGATCAGGGGAAAGCGCGAACGCAGTCCCCCACTACCACAAATTATGCAGTCGAGTTTCCCGCATTTGGGGAAATCGCAGGGGTCAGCACAGCCGGAGTGCAATGGCTGAGCCTCGCCCTGGGAGAACCACCTTCGTGATCATGGTATCTCCCCTGCCAGGTAAGTATGAGTTGGAATTGACCAGCTAGAACCCCCCGGCCGAGGGCACGCCTCCACCAGCTTACGGAAGGGCTTTCTGGGGGTCTGGCAAACTAGCCTCAATCATAGCTATTCCACGAGCAAGGCACATCATCATCCTCATCAACCCTGTAAAACAGTCAGGAGCGTAGTGTGTGTGGGTTTTTTCTTCTTTTTCTTTTTTTTTCAAGGTTTTGGGTAGCCCACGTGGGAGGCCTCGGAAATGTCTTTATGCACGCAAAGGCGTATGAAACAGTCCCAGTCTACACTGCAGCAGCACATATATTTGCATAGAGGGGCGGCACTTAAGCAGCCAGCCACGGCGCAGCTTTCCGCTGTGAAACAAGGCCTGTGGCCTATTGCATAGGAATACGCATGCATGTGGCTTCTACCTACAGAATTGGCAGGCCCCAGGAGGATGCTAGGCAGGCCTGAGAAAGGTACGGAGGCACTGCACACTGCACGAAACAAGCTGACAAGAAGAAGTCTTGTTTGTTGAACTGTCTTTAACCAAGCATGATCAGGGGAAAGCGCGAACGCAGTCCCCCACTACCACAAATTATGCAGTCGAGTTTCCCGCATTTGGGGAAATCGCAGGGGTCAGCACAGCCGGAGTGCAATGGCTGAGCCTCGCCCTGGGAGAACCACCTTCGTGATCATGGTATCTCCCCTGCCAGGTAAGTATGAGTTGGAATTGACCAGCTAGAACCCCCCGGCCGAGGGCACGCCTCCACCAGCTTACGGAAGGGCTTTCTGGGGGTCTGGCAAACTAGCCTCAATCATAGCTATTCCACGAGCAAGGCACATCATCATCCTCATCAACCCTGTAAAACAGTCAGGAGCGTAGTGTGTGTGGGTTTTTTCTTCTTTTTCTTTTTTTTTCAAGGTTTTGGGTAGCCCACGTGGGAGGCCTCGGAAATGTCTTTATGCACGCAAAGGCGTATGAAACAGTCCCAGTCTACACTGCAGCAGCACATATATTTGCATAGAGGGGCGGCACTTAAGCAGCCAGCCACGGCGCAGCTTTCCGCTGTGAAACAAGGCCTGTGGCCTATTGCATAGGAATACGCATGCATGTGGCTTCTACCTACAGAATTGGCAGGCCCCAGGAGGATGCTAGGCAGGCCTGAGAAAGGTACGGAGGCACTGCACACTGCACGAAACAAGCTGACAAGAAGAAGTCTTGTTTGTTGAACTGTCTTTAACCAAGCATGATCAGGGGAAAGCGCGAACGCAGTCCCCCACTACCACAAATTATGCAGTCGAGTTTCCCGCATTTGGGGAAATCGCAGGGGTCAGCACAGCCGGAGTGCAATGGCTGAGCCTCGCCCTGGGAGAACCACCTTCGTGATCATGGTATCTCCCCTGCCAGGTAAGTATGAGTTGGAATTGACCAGCTAGAACCCCCCGGCCGAGGGCACGCCTCCACCAGCTTACGGAAGGGCTTTCTGGGGGTCTGGCAAACTAGCCTCAATCATAGCTATTCCACGAGCAAGGCACATCATCATCCTCATCAACCCTGTAAAACAGTCAGGAGCGTAGTGTGTGTGGGTTTTTTCTTCTTTTTCTTTTTTTTTCAAGGTTTTGGGTAGCCCACGTGGGAGGCCTCGGAAATGTCTTTATGCACGCAAAGGCGTATGAAACAGTCCCAGTCTACACTGCAGCAGCACATATATTTGCATAGAGGGGCGGCACTTAAGCAGCCAGCCACGGCGCAGCTTTCCGCTGTGAAACAAGGCCTGTGGCCTATTGCATAGGAATACGCATGCATGTGGCTTCTACCTACAGAATTGGCAGGCCCCAGGAGGATGCTAGGCAGGCCTGAGAAAGGTACGGAGGCACTGCACACTGCACGAAACAAGCTGACAAGAAGAAGTCTTGTTTGTTGAACTGTCTTTAACCAAGCATGATCAGGGGAAAGCGCGAACGCAGTCCCCCACTACCACAAATTATGCAGTCGAGTTTCCCGCATTTGGGGAAATCGCAGGGGTCAGCACAGCCGGAGTGCAATGGCTGAGCCTCGCCCTGGGAGAACCACCTTCGTGATCATGGTATCTCCCCTGCCAGGTAAGTATGAGTTGGAATTGACCAGCTAGAACCCCCCGGCCGAGGGCACGCCTCCACCAGCTTACGGAAGGGCTTTCTGGGGGTCTGGCAAACTAGCCTCAATCATAGCTATTCCACGAGCAAGGCACATCATCATCCTCATCAACCCTGTAAAACAGTCAGGAGCGTAGTGTGTGTGGGTTTTTTCTTCTTTTTCTTTTTTTTTCAAGGTTTTGGGTAGCCCACGTGGGAGGCCTCGGAAATGTCTTTATGCACGCAAAGGCGTATGAAACAGTCCCAGTCTACACTGCAGCAGCACATATATTTGCATAGAGGGGCGGCACTTAAGCAGCCAGCCACGGCGCAGCTTTCCGCTGTGAAACAAGGCCTGTGGCCTATTGCATAGGAATACGCATGCATGTGGCTTCTACCTACAGAATTGGCAGGCCCCAGGAGGATGCTAGGCAGGCCTGAGAAAGGTACGGAGGCACTGCACACTGCACGAAACAAGCTGACAAGAAGAAGTCTTGTTTGTTGAACTGTCTTTAACCAAGCATGATCAGGGGAAAGCGCGAACGCAGTCCCCCACTACCACAAATTATGCAGTCGAGTTTCCCGCATTTGGGGAAATCGCAGGGGTCAGCACAGCCGGAGTGCAATGGCTGAGCCTCGCCCTGGGAGAACCACCTTCGTGATCATGGTATCTCCCCTGCCAGGTAAGTATGAGTTGGAATTGACCAGCTAGAACCCCCCGGCCGAGGGCACGCCTCCACCAGCTTACGGAAGGGCTTTCTGGGGGTCTGGCAAACTAGCCTCAATCATAGCTATTCCACGAGCAAGGCACATCATCATCCTCATCAACCCTGTAAAACAGTCAGGAGCGTAGTGTGTGTGGGTTTTTTCTTCTTTTTCTTTTTTTTTCAAGGTTTTGGGTAGCCCACGTGGGAGGCCTCGGAAATGTCTTTATGCACGCAAAGGCGTATGAAACAGTCCCAGTCTACACTGCAGCAGCACATATATTTGCATAGAGGGGCGGCACTTAAGCAGCCAGCCACGGCGCAGCTTTCCGCTGTGAAACAAGGCCTGTGGCCTATTGCATAGGAATACGCATGCATGTGGCTTCTACCTACAGAATTGGCAGGCCCCAGGAGGATGCTAGGCAGGCCTGAGAAAGGTACGGAGGCACTGCACACTGCACGAAACAAGCTGACAAGAAGAAGTCTTGTTTGTTGAACTGTCTTTAACCAAGCATGATCAGGGGAAAGCGCGAACGCAGTCCCCCACTACCACAAATTATGCAGTCGAGTTTCCCGCATTTGGGAAAAATCGCAGGGGTCAGCACAGCCGGAGTGCAATGGCTGAGCCTCGCCCTGGGAGAACCACCTTCGTGATCATGGTATCTCCCCTGCCAGGTAAGTATGAGTTGGAATTGACCAGCTAGAACCCCCCGGCCGAGGGCACGCCTCCACCAGCTTACGGAAGGGCTTTCTGGGGGTCTGGCAAACTAGCCTCAATCATAGCTATTCCACGAGCAAGGCACATCATCATCCTCATCAACCCTGTAAAACAGTCAGGAGCGTAGTGTGTGTGGGTTTTTTCTTTTTTTTTCAAGGTTTTGGGTAGCCCACGTGGGAGGCCTCGGAAATGTCTTTATGCACGCAAAGGCGTATGAAACAGTCCCAGTCTACACTGCAGCAGCACATATATTTGCATAGAGGGGCGGCACTTAAGCAGCCAGCCACGGCGCAGCTTTCCGCTGTGAAACAAGGCCTGTGGCCTATTGCATAGGAATACGCATGCATGTGGCTTCTACCTACAGAATTGGCAGGCCCCAGGAGGATGCTAGGCAGGCCTGAGAAAGGTACGGAGGCACTGCACACTGCACGAAACAAGCTGACAAGAAGAAGTCTTGTTTGTTGAACTGTCTTTAACCAAGCATGATCAGGGGAAAGCGCGAACGCAGTCCCCCACTACCACAAATTATGCAGTCGAGTTTCCCGCATTTGGGGAAATCGCAGGGGTCAGCACAGCCGGAGTGCAATGGCTGAGCCTCGCCCTGGGAGAACCACCTTCGTGATCATGGTATCTCCCCTGCCAGGTAAGTATGAGTTGGAATTGACCAGCTAGAACCCCCCGGCCGAGGGCACGCCTCCACCAGCTTACGGAAGGGCTTTCTGGGGGTCTGGCAAACTAGCCTCAATCATAGCTATTCCACGAGCAAGGCACATCATCATCCTCATCAACCCTGTAAAACAGTCAGGAGCGTAGTGTGTGTGGGTTTTTTCTTCTTTTTCTTTTTTTTTCAAGGTTTTGGGTAGCCCACGTGGGAGGCCTCGGAAATGTCTTTATGCACGCAAAGGCGTATGAAACAGTCCCAGTCTACACTGCAGCAGCACATATATTTGCATAGAGGGGCGGCACTTAAGCAGCCAGCCACGGCGCAGCTTTCCGCTGTGAAACAAGGCCTGTGGCCTATTGCATAGGAATACGCATGCATGTGGCTTCTACCTACAGAATTGGCAGGCCCCAGGAGGATGCTAGGCAGGCCTGAGAAAGGTACGGAGGCACTGCACACTGCACGAAACAAGCTGACAAGAAGAAGTCTTGTTTGTTGAACTGTCTTTAACCAAGCATGATCAGGGGAAAGCGCGAACGCAGTCCCCCACTACCACAAATTATGCAGTCGAGTTTCCTGCATTTGGGGAAATCGCAGGGGTCAGCACAGCCGGAGTGCAATGGCTGAGCCTCGCCCTGGGAGAACCACCTTCGTGATCATGGTATCTCCCCTGCCAGGTAAGTATGAGTTGGAATTGACCAGCTAGAACCCCCCGGCCGAGGGCACGCCTCCACCAGCTTACGGAAGGGCTTTCTGGGGGTCTGGCAAACTAGCCTCAATCATAGCTATTCCACGAGCAAGGCACATCATCATCCTCATCAACCCTGTAAAACAGTCAGGAGCGTAGTGTGTGTGGGTTTTTTCTTCTTTTTCTTTTTTTTTCAAGGTTTTGGGTAGCCCACGTGGGAGGCCTCGGAAATGTCTTTATGCACGCAAAGGCGTATGAAACAGTCCCAGTCTACACTGCAGCAGCACATATATTTGCATAGAGGGGCGGCACTTAAGCAGCCAGCCACGGCGCAGCTTTCCGCTGTGAAACAAGGCCTGTGGCCTATTGCATAGGAATACGCATGCATGTGGCTTCTACCTACAGAATTGGCAGGCCCCAGGAGGATGCTAGGCAGGCCTGAGAAAGGTACGGAGGCACTGCACACTGCACGAAACAAGCTGACAAGAAGAAGTCTTGTTTGTTGAACTGTCTTTAACCAAGCATGATCAGGGGAAAGCGCGAACGCAGTCCCCCACTACCACAAATTATGCAGTCGAGTTTCCCGCATTTGGGGAAATCGCAGGGGTCAGCACAGCCGGAGTGCAATGGCTGAGCCTCGCCCTGGGAGAACCACCTTCGTGATCATGGTATCTCCCCTGCCAGGTAAGTATGAGTTGGAATTGACCAGCTAGAACCCCCCGGCCGAGGGCACGCCTCCACCAGCTTACGGAAGGGCTTTCTGGGGGTCTGGCAAACTAGCCTCAATCATAGCTATTCCACGAGCAAGGCACATCATCATCCTCATCAACCCTGTAAAACAGTCAGGAGCGTAGTGTGTGTGGGTTTTTTCTTCTTTTTCTTTTTTTTTCAAGGTTTTGGGTAGCCCACGTGGGAGGCCTCGGAAATGTCTTTATGCACGCAAAGGCGTATGAAACAGTCCCAGTCTACACTGCAGCAGCACATATATTTGCATAGAGGGGCGGCACTTAAGCAGCCAGCCACGGCGCAGCTTTCCGCTGTGAAACAAGGCCTGTGGCCTATTGCATAGGAATACGCATGCATGTGGCTTCTACCTACAGAATTGGCAGGCCCCAGGAGGATGCTAGGCAGGCCTGAGAAAGGTACGGAGGCACTGCACACTGCACGAAACAAGCTGACAAGAAGAAGTCTTGTTTGTTGAACTGTCTTTAACCAAGCATGATCAGGGGAAAGCGCGAACGCAGTCCCCCACTACCACAAATTATGCAGTCGAGTTTCCCGCATTTGGGGAAATCGCAGGGGTCAGCACAGCCGGAGTGCAATGGCTGAGCCTCGCCCTGGGAGAACCACCTTCGTGATCATGGTATCTCCCCTGCCAGGTAAGTATGAGTTGGAATTGACCAGCTAGAACCCCCCGGCCGAGGGCACGCCTCCACCAGCTTACGGAAGGGCTTTCTGGGGGTCTGGCAAACTAGCCTCAATCATAGCTATTCCACGAGCAAGGCACATCATCATCCTCATCAACCCTGTAAAACAGTCAGGAGCGTAGTGTGTGTGGGTTTTTTCTTCTTTTTCTTTTTTTTTCAAGGTTTTGGGTAGCCCACGTGGGAGGCCTCGGAAATGTCTTTATGCACGCAAAGGCGTATGAAACAGTCCCAGTCTACACTGCAGCAGCACATATATTTGCATAGAGGGGCGGCACTTAAGCAGCCAGCCACGGCGCAGCTTTCCGCTGTGAAACAAGGCCTGTGGCCTATTGCATAGGAATACGCATGCATGTGGCTTCTACCTACAGAATTGGCAGGCCCCAGGAGGATGCTAGGCAGGCCTGAGAAAGGTACGGAGGCACTGCACACTGCACGAAACAAGCTGACAAGAAGAAGTCTTGTTTGTTGAACTGTCTTTAACCAAGCATGATCAGGGGAAAGCGCGAACGCAGTCCCCCACTACCACAAATTATGCAGTCGAGTTTCCCGCATTTGGGGAAATCGCAGGGGTCAGCACAGCCGGAGTGCAATGGCTGAGCCTCGCCCTGGGAGAACCACCTTCGTGATCATGGTATCTCCCCTGCCAGGTAAGTATGAGTTGGAATTGACCAGCTAGAACCCCCCGGCCGAGGGCACGCCTCCACCAGCTTACGGAAGGGCTTTCTGGGGGTCTGGCAAACTAGCCTCAATCATAGCTATTCCACGAGCAAGGCACATCATCATCCTCATCAACCCTGTAAAACAGTCAGGAGCGTAGTGTGTGTGGGTTTTTTCTTCTTTTTCTTTTTTTTTCAAGGTTTTGGGTAGCCCACGTGGGAGGCCTCGGAAATGTCTTTATGCACGCAAAGGCGTATGAAACAGTCCCAGTCTACACTGCAGCAGCACATATATTTGCATAGAGGGGCGGCACTTAAGCAGCCAGCCACGGCGCAGCTTTCCGCTGTGAAACAAGGCCTGTGGCCTATTGCATAGGAATACGCATGCATGTGGCTTCTACCTACAGAATTGGCAGGCCCCAGGAGGATGCTAGGCAGGCCTGAGAAAGGTACGGAGGCACTGCACACTGCACGAAACAAGCTGACAAGAAGAAGTCTTGTTTGTTGAACTGTCTTTAACCAAGCATGATCAGGGGAAAGCGCGAACGCAGTCCCCCACTACCACAAATTATGCAGTCGAGTTTCCCGCATTTGGGGAAATCGCAGGGGTCAGCACAGCCGGAGTGCAATGGCTGAGCCTCGCCCTGGGAGAACCACCTTCGTGATCATGGTATCTCCCCTGCCAGGTAAGTATGAGTTGGAATTGACCAGCTAGAACCCCCCGGCCGAGGGCACGCCTCCACCAGCTTACGGAAGGGCTTTCTGGGGGTCTGGCAAACTAGCCTCAATCATAGCTATTCCACGAGCAAGGCACATCATCATCCTCATCAACCCTGTAAAACAGTCAGGAGCGTAGTGTGTGTGGGTTTTTTCTTCTTTTTCTTTTTTTTTCAAGGTTTTGGGTAGCCCACGTGGGAGGCCTCGGAAATGTCTTTATGCACGCAAAGGCGTATGAAACAGTCCCAGTCTACACTGCAGCAGCACATATATTTGCATAGAGGGGCGGCACTTAAGCAGCCAGCCACGGCGCAGCTTTCCGCTGTGAAACAAGGCCTGTGGCCTATTGCATAGGAATACGCATGCATGTGGCTTCTACCTACAGAATTGGCAGGCCCCAGGAGGATGCTAGGCAGGCCTGAGAAAGGTACGGAGGCACTGCACACTGCACGAAACAAGCTGACAAGAAGAAGTCTTGTTTGTTGAACTGTCTTTAACCAAGCATGATCAGGGGAAAGCGCGAACGCAGTCCCCCACTACCACAAATTATGCAGTCGAGTTTCCCGCATTTGGGGAAATCGCAGGGGTCAGCACAGCCGGAGTGCAATGGCTGAGCCTCGCCCTGGGAGAACCACCTTCGTGATCATGGTATCTCCCCTGCCAGGTAAGTATGAGTTGGAATTGACCAGCTAGAACCCCCCGGCCGAGGGCACGCCTCCACCAGCTTACGGAAGGGCTTTCTGGGGGTCTGGCAAACTAGCCTCAATCATAGCTATTCCACGAGCAAGGCACATCATCATCCTCATCAACCCTGTAAAACAGTCAGGAGCGTAGTGTGTGTGGGTTTTTTCTTCTTTTTCTTTTTTTTTCAAGGTTTTGGGTAGCCCACGTGGGAGGCCTCGGAAATGTCTTTATGCACGCAAAGGCGTATGAAACAGTCCCAGTCTACACTGCAGCAGCACATATATTTGCATAGAGGGGCGGCACTTAAGCAGCCAGCCACGGCGCAGCTTTCCGCTGTGAAACAAGGCCTGTGGCCTATTGCATAGGAATACGCATGCATGTGGCTTCTACCTACAGAATTGGCAGGCCCCAGGAGGATGCTAGGCAGGCCTGAGAAAGGTACGGAGGCACTGCACACTGCACGAAACAAGCTGACAAGAAGAAGTCTTGTTTGTTGAACTGTCTTTAACCAAGCATGATCAGGGGAAAGCGCGAACGCAGTCCCCCACTACCACAAATTATGCAGTCGAGTTTCCCGCATTTGGGGAAATCGCAGGGGTCAGCACAGCCGGAGTGCAATGGCTGAGCCTCGCCCTGGGAGAACCACCTTCGTGATCATGGTATCTCCCCTGCCAGGTAAGTATGAGTTGGAATTGACCAGCTAGAACCCCCCGGCCGAGGGCACGCCTCCACCAGCTTACGGAAGGGCTTTCTGGGGGTCTGGCAAACTAGCCTCAATCATAGCTATTCCACGAGCAAGGCACATCATCATCCTCATCAACCCTGTAAAACAGTCAGGAGCGTAGTGTGTGTGGGTTTTTTCTTCTTTTTCTTTTTTTTTCAAGGTTTTGGGTAGCCCACGTGGGAGGCCTCGGAAATGTCTTTATGCACGCAAAGGCGTATGAAACAGTCCCAGTCTACACTGCAGCAGCACATATATTTGCATAGAGGGGCGGCACTTAAGCAGCCAGCCACGGCGCAGCTTTCCGCTGTGAAACAAGGCCTGTGGCCTATTGCATAGGAATACGCATGCATGTGGCTTCTACCTACAGAATTGGCAGGCCCCAGGAGGATGCTAGGCAGGCCTGAGAAAGGTACGGAGGCACTGCACACTGCACGAAACAAGCTGACAAGAAGAAGTCTTGTTTGTTGAACTGTCTTTAACCAAGCATGATCAGGGGAAAGCGCGAACGCAGTCCCCCACTACCACAAATTATGCAGTCGAGTTTCCCGCATTTGGGGAAATCGCAGGGGTCAGCACAGCCGGAGTGCAATGGCTGAGCCTCGCCCTGGGAGAACCACCTTCGTGATCATGGTATCTCCCCTGCCAGGTAAGTATGAGTTGGAATTGACCAGCTAGAACCCCCCGGCCGAGGGCACGCCTCCACCAGCTTACGGAAGGGCTTTCTGGGGGTCTGGCAAACTAGCCTCAATCATAGCTATTCCACGAGCAAGGCACATCATCATCCTCATCAACCCTGTAAAACAGTCAGGAGCGTAGTGTGTGTGGGTTTTTTCTTCTTTTTCTTTTTTTTTCAAGGTTTTGGGTAGCCCACGTGGGAGGCCTCGGAAATGTCTTTATGCACGCAAAGGCGTATGAAACAGTCCCAGTCTACACTGCAGCAGCACATATATTTGCATAGAGGGGCGGCACTTAAGCAGCCAGCCACGGCGCAGCTTTCCGCTGTGAAACAAGGCCTGTGGCCTATTGCATAGGAATACGCATGCATGTGGCTTCTACCTACAGAATTGGCAGGCCCCAGGAGGATGCTAGGCAGGCCTGAGAAAGGTACGGAGGCACTGCACACTGCACGAAACAAGCTGACAAGAAGAAGTCTTGTTTGTTGAACTGTCTTTAACCAAGCATGATCAGGGGAAAGCGCGAACGCAGTCCCCCACTACCACAAATTATGCAGTCGAGTTTCCCGCATTTGGGGAAATCGCAGGGGTCAGCACAGCCGGAGTGCAATGGCTGAGCCTCGCCCTGGGAGAACCACCTTCGTGATCATGGTATCTCCCCTGCCAGGTAAGTATGAGTTGGAATTGACCAGCTAGAACCCCCCGGCCGAGGGCACGCCTCCACCAGCTTACGGAAGGGCTTTCTGGGGGTCTGGCAAACTAGCCTCAATCATAGCTATTCCACGAGCAAGGCACATCATCATCCTCATCAACCCTGTAAAACAGTCAGGAGCGTAGTGTGTGTGGTTTTTTTCTTCTTTTTCTTTTTTTTTCAAGGTTTTGGGTAGCCCACGTGGGAGGCCTCGGAAATGTCTTTATGCACGCAAAGGCGTATGAAACAGTCCCAGTCTACACTGCAGCAGCACATATATTTGCATAGAGGGGCGGCACTTAAGCAGCCAGCCACGGCGCAGCTTTCCGCTGTGAAACAAGGCCTGTGGCCTATTGCATAGGAATACGCATGCATGTGGCTTCTACCTACAGAATTGGCAGGCCCCAGGAGGATGCTAGGCAGGCCTGAGAAAGGTACGGAGGCACTGCACACTGCACGAAACAAGCTGACAAGAAGAAGTCTTGTTTGTTGAACTGTCTTTAACCAAGCATGATCAGGGGAAAGCGCGAACGCAGTCCCCCACTACCACAAATTATGCAGTCGAGTTTCCCGCATTTGGGGAAATCGCAGGGGTCAGCACAGCCGGAGTGCAATGGCTGAGCCTCGCCCTGGGAGAACCACCTTCGTGATCATGGTATCTCCCCTGCCAGGTAAGTATGAGTTGGAATTGACCAGCTAGAACCCCCCGGCCGAGGGCACGCCTCCACCAGCTTACGGAAGGGCTTTCTGGGGGTCTGGCAAACTAGCCTCAATCATAGCTATTCCACGAGCAAGGCACATCATCATCCTCATCAACCCTGTAAAACAGTCAGGAGCGTAGTGTGTGTGGGTTTTTTCTTCTTTTTCTTTTTTTTTCAAGGTTTTGGGTAGCCCACGTGGGAGGCCTCGGAAATGTCTTTATGCACGCAAAGGCGTATGAAACAGTCCCAGTCTACACTGCAGCAGCACATATATTTGCATAGAGGGGCGGCACTTAAGCAGCCAGCCACGGCGCAGCTTTCCGCTGTGAAACAAGGCCTGTGGCCTATTGCATAGGAATACGCATGCATGTGGCTTCTACCTACAGAATTGGCAGGCCCCAGGAGGATGCTAGGCAGGCCTGAGAAAGGTACGGAGGCACTGCACACTGCACGAAACAAGCTGACAAGAAGAAGTCTTGTTTGTTGAACTGTCTTTAACCAAGCATGATCAGGGGAAAGCGCGAACGCAGTCCCCCACTACCACAAATTATGCAGTCGAGTTTCCCGCATTTGGGGAAATCGCAGGGGTCAGCACAGCCGGAGTGCAATGGCTGAGCCTCGCCCTGGGAGAACCACCTTCGTGATCATGGTATCTCCCCTGCCAGGTAAGTATGAGTTGGAATTGACCAGCTAGAACCCCCCGGCCGAGGGCACGCCTCCACCAGCTTACGGAAGGGCTTTCTGGGGGTCTGGCAAACTAGCCTCAATCATAGCTATTCCACGAGCAAGGCACATCATCATCCTCATCAACCCTGTAAAACAGTCAGGAGCGTAGTGTGTGTGGGTTTTTTCTTCTTTTTCTTTTTTTTTCAAGGTTTTGGGTAGCCCACGTGGGAGGCCTCGGAAATGTCTTTATGCACGCAAAGGCGTATGAAACAGTCCCAGTCTACACTGCAGCAGCACATATATTTGCATAGAGGGGCGGCACTTAAGCAGCCAGCCACGGCGCAGCTTTCCGCTGTGAAACAAGGCCTGTGGCCTATTGCATAGGAATACGCATGCATGTGGCTTCTACCTACAGAATTGGCAGGCCCCAGGAGGATGCTAGGCAGGCCTGAGAAAGGTACGGAGGCACTGCACACTGCACGAAACAAGCTGACAAGAAGAAGTCTTGTTTGTTGAACTGTCTTTAACCAAGCATGATCAGGGGAAAGCGCGAACGCAGTCCCCCACTACCACAAATTATGCAGTCGAGTTTCCCGCATTTGGGGAAATCGCAGGGGTCAGCACAGCCGGAGTGCAATGGCTGAGCCTCGCCCTGGGAGAACCACCTTCGTGATCATGGTATCTCCCCTGCCAGGTAAGTATGAGTTGGAATTGACCAGCTAGAACCCCCCGGCCGAGGGCACGCCTCCACCAGCTTACGGAAGGGCTTTCTGGGGGTCTGGCAAACTAGCCTCAATCATAGCTATTCCACGAGCAAGGCACATCATCATCCTCATCAACCCTGTAAAACAGTCAGGAGCGTAGTGTGTGTGGGTTTTTTCTTCTTTTTCTTTTTTTTTCAAGGTTTTGGGTAGCCCACGTGGGAGGCCTCGGAAATGTCTTTATGCACGCAAAGGCGTATGAAACAGTCCCAGTCTACACTGCAGCAGCACATATATTTGCATAGAGGGGCGGCACTTAAGCAGCCAGCCACGGCGCAGCTTTCCGCTGTGAAACAAGGCCTGTGGCCTATTGCATAGGAATACGCATGCATGTGGCTTCTACCTACAGAATTGGCAGGCCCCAGGAGGATGCTAGGCAGGCCTGAGAAAGGTACGGAGGCACTGCACACTGCACGAAACAAGCTGACAAGAAGAAGTCTTGTTTGTTGAACTGTCTTTAACCAAGCATGATCAGGGGAAAGCGCGAACGCAGTCCCCCACTACCACAAATTATGCAGTCGAGTTTCCCGCATTTGGGGAAATCGCAGGGGTCAGCACAGCCGGAGTGCAATGGCTGAGCCTCGCCCTGGGAGAACCACCTTCGTGATCATGGTATCTCCCCTGCCAGGTAAGTATGAGTTGGAATTGACCAGCTAGAACCCCCCGGCCGAGGGCACGCCTCCACCAGCTTACGGAAGGGCTTTCTGGGGGTCTGGCAAACTAGCCTCAATCATAGCTATTCCACGAGCAAGGCACATCATCATCCTCATCAACCCTGTAAAACAGTCAGGAGCGTAGTGTGTGTGGGTTTTTTCTTCTTTTTCTTTTTTTTTCAAGGTTTTGGGTAGCCCACGTGGGAGGCCTCGGAAATGTCTTTATGCACGCAAAGGCGTATGAAACAGTCCCAGTCTACACTGCAGCAGCACATATATTTGCATAGAGGGGCGGCACTTAAGCAGCCAGCCACGGCGCAGCTTTCCGCTGTGAAACAAGGCCTGTGGCCTATTGCATAGGAATACGCATGCATGTGGCTTCTACCTACAGAATTGGCAGGCCCCAGGAGGATGCTAGGCAGGCCTGAGAAAGGTACGGAGGCACTGCACACTGCACGAAACAAGCTGACAAGAAGAAGTCTTGTTTGTTGAACTGTCTTTAACCAAGCATGATCAGGGGAAAGCGCGAACGCAGTCCCCCACTACCACAAATTATGCAGTCGAGTTTCCCGCATTTGGGGAAATCGCAGGGGTCAGCACAGCCGGAGTGCAATGGCTGAGCCTCGCCCTGGGAGAACCACCTTCGTGATCATGGTATCTCCCCTGCCAGGTAAGTATGAGTTGGAATTGACCAGCTAGAACCCCCCGGCCGAGGGCACGCCTCCACCAGCTTACGGAAGGGCTTTCTGGGGGTCTGGCAAACTAGCCTCAATCATAGCTATTCCACGAGCAAGGCACATCATCATCCTCATCAACCCTGTAAAACAGTCAGGAGCGTAGTGTGTGTGGGTTTTTTCTTCTTTTTCTTTTTTTTTCAAGGTTTTGGGTAGCCCACGTGGGAGGCCTCGGAAATGTCTTTATGCACGCAAAGGCGTATGAAACAGTCCCAGTCTACACTGCAGCAGCACATATATTTGCATAGAGGGGCGGCACTTAAGCAGCCAGCCACGGCGCAGCTTTCCGCTGTGAAACAAGGCCTGTGGCCTATTGCATAGGAATACGCATGCATGTGGCTTCTACCTACAGAATTGGCAGGCCCCAGGAGGATGCTAGGCAGGCCTGAGAAAGGTACGGAGGCACTGCACACTGCACGAAACAAGCTGACAAGAAGAAGTCTTGTTTGTTGAACTGTCTTTAACCAAGCATGATCAGGGGAAAGCGCGAACGCAGTCCCCCACTACCACAAATTATGCAGTCGAGTTTCCCGCATTTGGGGAAATCGCAGGGGTCAGCACAGCCGGAGTGCAATGGCTGAGCCTCGCCCTGGGAGAACCACCTTCGTGATCATGGTATCTCCCCTGCCAGGTAAGTATGAGTTGGAATTGACCAGCTAGAACCCCCCGGCCGAGGGCACGCCTCCACCAGCTTACGGAAGGGCTTTCTGGGGGTCTGGCAAACTAGCCTCAATCATAGCTATTCCACGAGCAAGGCACATCATCATCCTCATCAACCCTGTAAAACAGTCAGGAGCGTAGTGTGTGTGGGTTTTTTCTTCTTTTTCTTTTTTTTTCAAGGTTTTGGGTAGCCCACGTGGGAGGCCTCGGAAATGTCTTTATGCACGCAAAGGCGTATGAAACAGTCCCAGTCTACACTGCAGCAGCACATATATTTGCATAGAGGGGCGGCACTTAAGCAGCCAGCCACGGCGCAGCTTTCCGCTGTGAAACAAGGCCTGTGGCCTATTGCATAGGAATACGCATGCATGTGGCTTCTACCTACAGAATTGGCAGGCCCCAGGAGGATGCTAGGCAGGCCTGAGAAAGGTACGGAGGCACTGCACACTGCACGAAACAAGCTGACAAGAAGAAGTCTTGTTTGTTGAACTGTCTTTAACCAAGCATGATCAGGGGAAAGCGCGAACGCAGTCCCCCACTACCACAAATTATGCAGTCGAGTTTCCCGCATTTGGGGAAATCGCAGGGGTCAGCACAGCCGGAGTGCAATGGCTGAGCCTCGCCCTGGGAGAACCACCTTCGTGATCATGGTATCTCCCCTGCCAGGTAAGTATGAGTTGGAATTGACCAGCTAGAACCCCCCGGCCGAGGGCACGCCTCCACCAGCTTACGGAAGGGCTTTCTGGGGGTCTGGCAAACTAGCCTCAATCATAGCTATTCCACGAGCAAGGCACATCATCATCCTCATCAACCCTGTAAAACAGTCAGGAGCGTAGTGTGTGTGGGTTTTTTCTTCTTTTTCTTTTTTTTTCAAGGTTTTGGGTAGCCCACGTGGGAGGCCTCGGAAATGTCTTTATGCACGCAAAGGCGTATGAAACAGTCCCAGTCTACACTGCAGCAGCACATATATTTGCATAGAGGGGCGGCACTTAAGCAGCCAGCCACGGCGCAGCTTTCCGCTGTGAAACAAGGCCTGTGGCCTATTGCATAGGAATACGCATGCATGTGGCTTCTACCTACAGAATTGGCAGGCCCCAGGAGGATGCTAGGCAGGCCTGAGAAAGGTACGGAGGCACTGCACACTGCACGAAACAAGCTGACAAGAAGAAGTCTTGTTTGTTGAACTGTCTTTAACCAAGCATGATCAGGGGAAAGCGCGAACGCAGTCCCCCACTACCACAAATTATGCAGTCGAGTTTCCCGCATTTGGGGAAATCGCAGGGGTCAGCACAGCCGGAGTGCAATGGCTGAGCCTCGCCCTGGGAGAACCACCTTCGTGATCATGGTATCTCCCCTGCCAGGTAAGTATGAGTTGGAATTGACCAGCTAGAACCCCCCGGCCGAGGGCACGCCTCCACCAGCTTACGGAAGGGCTTTCTGGGGGTCTGGCAAACTAGCCTCAATCATAGCTATTCCACGAGCAAGGCACATCATCATCCTCATCAACCCTGTAAAACAGTCAGGAGCGTAGTGTGTGTGGGTTTTTTCTTCTTTTTCTTTTTTTTTCAAGGTTTTGGGTAGCCCACGTGGGAGGCCTCGGAAATGTCTTTATGCACGCAAAGGCGTATGAAACAGTCCCAGTCTACACTGCAGCAGCACATATATTTGCATAGAGGGGCGGCACTTAAGCAGCCAGCCACGGCGCAGCTTTCCGCTGTGAAACAAGGCCTGTGGCCTATTGCATAGGAATACGCATGCATGTGGCTTCTACCTACAGAATTGGCAGGCCCCAGGAGGATGCTAGGCAGGCCTGAGAAAGGTACGGAGGCACTGCACACTGCACGAAACAAGCTGACAAGAAGAAGTCTTGTTTGTTGAACTGTCTTTAACCAAGCATGATCAGGGGAAAGCGCGAACGCAGTCCCCCACTACCACAAATTATGCAGTCGAGTTTCCCGCATTTGGGGAAATCGCAGGGGTCAGCACAGCCGGAGTGCAATGGCTGAGCCTCGCCCTGGGAGAACCACCTTCGTGATCATGGTATCTCCCCTGCCAGGTAAGTATGAGTTGGAATTGACCAGCTAGAACCCCCCGGCCGAGGGCACGCCTCCACCAGCTTACGGAAGGGCTTTCTGGGGGTCTGGCAAACTAGCCTCAATCATAGCTATTCCACGAGCAAGGCACATCATCATCCTCATCAACCCTGTAAAACAGTCAGGAGCGTAGTGTGTGTGGGTTTTTTCTTCTTTTTCTTTTTTTTTCAAGGTTTTGGGTAGCCCACGTGGGAGGCCTCGGAAATGTCTTTATGCACGCAAAGGCGTATGAAACAGTCCCAGTCTACACTGCAGCAGCACATATATTTGCATAGAGGGGCGGCACTTAAGCAGCCAGCCACGGCGCAGCTTTCCGCTGTGAAACAAGGCCTGTGGCCTATTGCATAGGAATACGCATGCATGTGGCTTCTACCTACAGAATTGGCAGGCCCCAGGAGGATGCTAGGCAGGCCTGAGAAAGGTACGGAGGCACTGCACACTGCACGAAACAAGCTGACAAGAAGAAGTCTTGTTTGTTGAACTGTCTTTAACCAAGCATGATCAGGGGAAAGCGCGAACGCAGTCCCCCACTACCACAAATTATGCAGTCGAGTTTCCCGCATTTGGGGAAATCGCAGGGGTCAGCACAGCCGGAGTGCAATGGCTGAGCCTCGCCCTGGGAGAACCACCTTCGTGATCATGGTATCTCCCCTGCCAGGTAAGTATGAGTTGGAATTGACCAGCTAGAACCCCCCGGCCGAGGGCACGCCTCCACCAGCTTACGGAAGGGCTTTCTGGGGGTCTGGCAAACTAGCCTCAATCATAGCTATTCCACGAGCAAGGCACATCATCATCCTCATCAACCCTGTAAAACAGTCAGGAGCGTAGTGTGTGTGGGTTTTTTCTTCTTTTTCTTTTTTTTTCAAGGTTTTGGGTAGCCCACGTGGGAGGCCTCGGAAATGTCTTTATGCACGCAAAGGCGTATGAAACAGTCCCAGTCTACACTGCAGCAGCACATATATTTGCATAGAGGGGCGGCACTTAAGCAGCCAGCCACGGCGCAGCTTTCCGCTGTGAAACAAGGCCTGTGGCCTATTGCATAGGAATACGCATGCATGTGGCTTCTACCTACAGAATTGGCAGGCCCCAGGAGGATGCTAGGCAGGCCTGAGAAAGGTACGGAGGCACTGCACACTGCACGAAACAAGCTGACAAGAAGAAGTCTTGTTTGTTGAACTGTCTTTAACCAAGCATGATCAGGGGAAAGCGCGAACGCAGTCCCCCACTACCACAAATTATGCAGTCGAGTTTCCCGCATTTGGGGAAATCGCAGGGGTCAGCACAGCCGGAGTGCAATGGCTGAGCCTCGCCCTGGGAGAACCACCTTCGTGATCATGGTATCTCCCCTGCCAGGTAAGTATGAGTTGGAATTGACCAGCTAGAACCCCCCGGCCGAGGGCACGCCTCCACCAGCTTACGGAAGGGCTTTCTGGGGGTCTGGCAAACTAGCCTCAATCATAGCTATTCCACGAGCAAGGCACATCATCATCCTCATCAACCCTGTAAAACAGTCAGGAGCGTAGTGTGTGTGGGTTTTTTCTTCTTTTTCTTTTTTTTTCAAGGTTTTGGGTAGCCCACGTGGGAGGCCTCGGAAATGTCTTTATGCACGCAAAGGCGTATGAAACAGTCCCAGTCTACACTGCAGCAGCACATATATTTGCATAGAGGGGCGGCACTTAAGCAGCCAGCCACGGCGCAGCTTTCCGCTGTGAAACAAGGCCTGTGGCCTATTGCATAGGAATACGCATGCATGTGGCTTCTACCTACAGAATTGGCAGGCCCCAGGAGGATGCTAGGCAGGCCTGAGAAAGGTACGGAGGCACTGCACACTGCACGAAACAAGCTGACAAGAAGAAGTCTTGTTTGTTGAACTGTCTTTAACCAAGCATGATCAGGGGAAAGCGCGAACGCAGTCCCCCACTACCACAAATTATGCAGTCGAGTTTCCCGCATTTGGGGAAATCGCAGGGGTCAGCACAGCCGGAGTGCAATGGCTGAGCCTCGCCCTGGGAGAACCACCTTCGTGATCATGGTATCTCCCCTGCCAGGTAAGTATGAGTTGGAATTGACCAGCTAGAACCCCCCGGCCGAGGGCACGCCTCCACCAGCTTACGGAAGGGCTTTCTGGGGGTCTGGCAAACTAGCCTCAATCATAGCTATTCCACGAGCAAGGCACATCATCATCCTCATCAACCCTGTAAAACAGTCAGGAGCGTAGTGTGTGTGGGTTTTTTCTTCTTTTTCTTTTTTTTTCAAGGTTTTGGGTAGCCCACGTGGGAGGCCTCGGAAATGTCTTTATGCACGCAAAGGCGTATGAAACAGTCCCAGTCTACACTGCAGCAGCACATATATTTGCATAGAGGGGCGGCACTTAAGCAGCCAGCCACGGCGCAGCTTTCCGCTGTGAAACAAGGCCTGTGGCCTATTGCATAGGAATACGCATGCATGTGGCTTCTACCTACAGAATTGGCAGGCCCCAGGAGGATGCTAGGCAGGCCTGAGAAAGGTACGGAGGCACTGCACACTGCACGAAACAAGCTGACAAGAAGAAGTCTTGTTTGTTGAACTGTCTTTAACCAAGCATGATCAGGGGAAAGCGCGAACGCAGTCCCCCACTACCACAAATTATGCAGTCGAGTTTCCCGCATTTGGGGAAATCGCAGGGGTCAGCACAGCCGGAGTGCAATGGCTGAGCCTCGCCCTGGGAGAACCACCTTCGTGATCATGGTATCTCCCCTGCCAGGTAAGTATGAGTTGGAATTGACCAGCTAGAACCCCCCGGCCGAGGGCACGCCTCCACCAGCTTACGGAAGGGCTTTCTGGGGGTCTGGCAAACTAGCCTCAATCATAGCTATTCCACGAGCAAGGCACATCATCATCCTCATCAACCCTGTAAAACAGTCAGGAGCGTAGTGTGTGTGGGTTTTTTCTTCTTTTTCTTTTTTTTTCAAGGTTTTGGGTAGCCCACGTGGGAGGCCTCGGAAATGTCTTTATGCACGCAAAGGCGTATGAAACAGTCCCAGTCTACACTGCAGCAGCACATATATTTGCATAGAGGGGCGGCACTTAAGCAGCCAGCCACGGCGCAGCTTTCCGCTGTGAAACAAGGCCTGTGGCCTATTGCATAGGAATACGCATGCATGTGGCTTCTACCTACAGAATTGGCAGGCCCCAGGAGGATGCTAGGCAGGCCTGAGAAAGGTACGGAGGCACTGCACACTGCACGAAACAAGCTGACAAGAAGAAGTCTTGTTTGTTGAACTGTCTTTAACCAAGCATGATCAGGGGAAAGCGCGAACGCAGTCCCCCACTACCACAAATTATGCAGTCGAGTTTCCCGCATTTGGGGAAATCGCAGGGGTCAGCACAGCCGGAGTGCAATGGCTGAGCCTCGCCCTGGGAGAACCACCTTCGTGATCATGGTATCTCCCCTGCCAGGTAAGTATGAGTTGGAATTGACCAGCTAGAACCCCCCGGCCGAGGGCACGCCTCCACCAGCTTACGGAAGGGCTTTCTGGGGGTCTGGCAAACTAGCCTCAATCATAGCTATTCCACGAGCAAGGCACATCATCATCCTCATCAACCCTGTAAAACAGTCAGGAGCGTAGTGTGTGTGGGTTTTTTCTTCTTTTTCTTTTTTTTTTCAAGGTTTTGGGTAGCCCACGTGGGAGGCCTCGGAAATGTCTTTATGCACGCAAAGGCGTATGAAACAGTCCCAGTCTACACTGCAGCAGCACATATATTTGCATAGAGGGGCGGCACTTAAGCAGCCAGCCACGGCGCAGCTTTCCGCTGTGAAACAAGGCCTGTGGCCTATTGCATAGGAATACGCATGCATGTGGCTTCTACCTACAGAATTGGCAGGCCCCAGGAGGATGCTAGGCAGGCCTGAGAAAGGTACGGAGGCACTGCACACTGCACGAAACAAGCTGACAAGAAGAAGTCTTGTTTGTTGAACTGTCTTTAACCAAGCATGATCAGGGGAAAGCGCGAACGCAGTCCCCCACTACCACAAATTATGCAGTCGAGTTTCCCGCATTTGGGGGAAATCGCAGGGGTCAGCACAGCCGGAGTGCAATGGCTGAGCCTCGCCCTGGGAGAACCACCTTCGTGATCATGGTATCTCCCCTGCCAGGTAAGTATGAGTTGGAATTGACCAGCTAGAACCCCCCGGCCGAGGGCACGCCTCCACCAGCTTACGGAAGGGCTTTCTGGGGGTCTGGCAAACTAGCCTCAATCATAGCTATTCCACGAGCAAGGCACATCATCATCCTCATCAACCCTGTAAAACAGTCAGGAGCGTAGTGTGTGTGGGTTTTTTCTTCTTTTTCTTTTTTTTTCAAGGTTTTGGGTAGCCCACGTGGGAGGCCTCGGAAATGTCTTTATGCACGCAAAGGCGTATGAAACAGTCCCAGTCTACACTGCAGCAGCACATATATTTGCATAGAGGGGCGGCACTTAAGCAGCCAGCCACGGCGCAGCTTTCCGCTGTGAAACAAGGCCTGTGGCCTATTGCATAGGAATACGCATGCATGTGGCTTCTACCTACAGAATTGGCAGGCCCCAGGAGGATGCTAGGCAGGCCTGAGAAAGGTACGGAGGCACTGCACACTGCACGAAACAAGCTGACAAGAAGAAGTCTTGTTTGTTGAACTGTCTTTAACCAAGCATGATCAGGGGAAAGCGCGAACGCAGTCCCCCACTACCACAAATTATGCAGTCGAGTTTCCCGCATTTGGGGAAATCGCAGGGGTCAGCACAGCCGGAGTGCAATGGCTGAGCCTCGCCCTGGGAGAACCACCTTCGTGATCATGGTATCTCCCCTGCCAGGTAAGTATGAGTTGGAATTGACCAGCTAGAACCCCCCGGCCGAGGGCACGCCTCCACCAGCTTACGGAAGGGCTTTCTGGGGGTCTGGCAAACTAGCCTCAATCATAGCTATTCCACGAGCAAGGCACATCATCATCCTCATCAACCCTGTAAAACAGTCAGGAGCGTAGTGTGTGTGGGTTTTTTCTTCTTTTTCTTTTTTTTTCAAGGTTTTGGGTAGCCCACGTGGGAGGCCTCGGAAATGTCTTTATGCACGCAAAGGCGTATGAAACAGTCCCAGTCTACACTGCAGCAGCACATATATTTGCATAGAGGGGCGGCACTTAAGCAGCCAGCCACGGCGCAGCTTTCCGCTGTGAAACAAGGCCTGTGGCCTATTGCATAGGAATACGCATGCATGTGGCTTCTACCTACAGAATTGGCAGGCCCCAGGAGGATGCTAGGCAGGCCTGAGAAAGGTACGGAGGCACTGCACACTGCACGAAACAAGCTGACAAGAAGAAGTCTTGTTTGTTGAACTGTCTTTAACCAAGCATGATCAGGGGAAAGCGCGAACGCAGTCCCCCACTACCACAAATTATGCAGTCGAGTTTCCCGCATTTGGGGAAATCGCAGGGGTCAGCACAGCCGGAGTGCAATGGCTGAGCCTCGCCCTGGGAGAACCACCTTCGTGATCATGGTATCTCCCCTGCCAGGTAAGTATGAGTTGGAATTGACCAGCTAGAACCCCCCGGCCGAGGGCACGCCTCCACCAGCTTACGGAAGGGCTTTCTGGGGGTCTGGCAAACTAGCCTCAATCATAGCTATTCCACGAGCAAGGCACATCATCATCCTCATCAACCCTGTAAAACAGTCAGGAGCGTAGTGTGTGTGGGTTTTTTCTTCTTTTTTCTTTTTTTTTCAAGGTTTTGGGTAGCCCACGTGGGAGGCCTCGGAAATGTCTTTATGCACGCAAAGGCGTATGAAACAGTCCCAGTCTACACTGCAGCAGCACATATATTTGCATAGAGGGGCGGCACTTAAGCAGCC
>NW_028119441.1:0-36039 GCF_965119305.1 Pelophylax lessonae | reverse complement strand
GGGTGTCTCTTACATTCTGCTTGACAATACCCCACAGATTCTCTATGGGGTTTCGTTCAGGCGAGTTTGCTGGCCAATCAAGTACAGTGGTACCATGATCATTAAACCAGGTATTGGTACTTTGGCAGTGTGGGCAGGTGCCAAGTCCTGCTGGAAAATGAAATCAGCATCTCCATAAAGCTGGTCAGCAGAGGGAAGCATGAAGTGCTCTAGAATTTCCTGGTAGAGGGCGGCGATGACCAACACCAGCAGATGACATGGCTCCCCAAATCATCATAGACTGGAAAATGTTGCATTTCATTTAGAAATCAAGGTCCCAGAGTCTGGAGGAGGAGTGGAGAGGCACAGAATCCAAGTTGCATGAGGTCCAGTGTGAAGTTTCCACAGTCAGTGATGATTTGGGGAGCCGTGTCATCTGCTGGTGTTGGTCCACTGTGTTTTATCAAGTACAAAGTCAGCTCAGCCCTCTACCAGGAAATTCTAGAGTACTTCAAGCTTCCCTCTGCTAACCAGCTTTATGGAGATGCTGATTTCATTTTCCAGCAGGACTTGGCACCTTCCCTCACTGCCAAATGTACCAATACCTGATTTATTGATCATAGTATCACTGTGCTTGATTGGCCAGGAAACTCGCCTGACCTTATAGAGAATCTGTGGGGTACTGTCAAGAGGAAGATGAGAGACAACAGTCCCAACAATGCAGGCGAGCTGAAAGCCGCTATCAAAGCAACCTGGGCTTCCATAACACCTCAGCAGTGCCACAGGTTAATCACCTCCATGCCATGCCGCATTGATGCAATAATTCATGCAAAAGAACCTCCGAGCAATTATTTCTAATTTTATGAGGTACTGAATATACTCTAAGTGTGTGTGATATATATATATACAGTGGGTACGGAAAGTATTCAGACCCCCTTAAATTTTTCACTCTTTGTTATATTGCAGCCATTTGCTAAAATCATTTAAGTTCATTCTTCTTCCTCATGAATGTACACATAGCACCCCATACTGACAGAAAAACACAGAATTGTTGACATTGTTGCAGATTTATTAAAAAAGAAAAACTGAAATATCACATGGTCCTAAGTATTCAGACCCTTTGCTCAGTATTTAGTAGAAGCCCCCTTTTGATCTAATACAGCCAGGAGTCTTTTTGGGAAAGATGCAACAAGTCTTTCACACCTGGATTTGGGGATCCTCTGCCATTCCTCCTTGCAGATCCTCTCCAGTTCTGTCAGGTTGGATGGTAAACGTTGGTGGACAGCCATTTTTAGGTCTCTCCAGAGATGCTCAATTGGGTTTAAGTCAGGGCTCTGGCTGGGCCATTCAAGAACAGTCACGGAGTTGTTGTGAAGCCACTCCTTCGTTATTTTAGCTGTGTGCTTAGGGTCATTATCTTGTTGGAAGGTAAACCTTCGGCCCAGTCTGAGGTCCAGAGCACTCTGGAGAAGGTTTTTGTCCAGGATATCCCTGTACTTAGCCGCATTCATCTTTCCCTCAATTGCAACCAGTCGTCCTGTCCCTGCAGCTGAAAAACACCCCCACAGCATGATGCTGCCACCACCATGCTTCACTGTTGGGACTGTATTGGACAGGTGATGAGCAGTGCCTGGTTTTCTCCACACATACAGCTTAGAATTAAGGCCAAAAAGTTCTATTTTGGTCTCATCAGACCAGAGAATCTTATTTCTCACCATCTTGGAGTACTTCAGGTGTTTTTTAGCAAACTCCATGCAGGCTTTCATGTGTCTTACACTGAGGAGGGCCACTCTGCCATAAAGCCCCGACTGGTGGAGGGCTGCAGTGATGGTTGACTTTCTACAACTTTCTCCCATCTCCTGACTGCATCTCTGGAGCTCAACCACAGTGATCTTTGGGTTCTTCTTTACCTCTCTCACCAAGGCTCTTCTCCCCCGATAGCTCAGTTTGGCCGGACAGCCAGCTCTAGGAAGGGTTCTGGTCGTCCCAAACATCTTCCATTTGAGGATTATGGAGGCCATTGTGCTCTTAGGAACCTTAAGTGCAGCAGAAATCTTTTTGTAACCTTGGCCAGATCTGTGCCTTGCCACAATTCTGTCTCTGAGCTCTTCAGGCAGTTCCTTTGACCTCATGATTCTCATTTGCTCTGACATGTATTGTGATCTGGAAGGTCTTATATAGACAGGTGTGTGGCTTTCCTAATCAAGTCCAATCAGTATAATCAAACACAGCTGGACTCAAATGAAGGTGTAGAACCATCTCAAGGATGATCAGAAGAAATGGAAAGCACCTGAGTTAAATATATGAGTGTCACAGCAAAGGGTCTGAATACTTAGGACCATGTGATATTTCAGTTTTTCTTTTTTAATAAACCTGCAACAATGTCAACAATTCTGTGTTTTTCTGTCAGTATGGGGTGCTATGTGTACATTCATGAGGAAGAAGAATGAACTTAAATGATTTTAGCAAATGGCTGCAATATAACAAAGAGTGAAAAATCTAAGGGGGTCTGAATACTTTCCGTACCCACTGTATATATATATATATATATATATATATATATATATATATATATATACAGTATATACTGTATACTATATTGTCAAAAGTATTGGGACACCTGCCTTTACAAGCACATGAACTTTAATGACATCCCAGTCTTAGTCCATAGGCTTCAATATTGAGTTAACCACCTATGACAGCTTCAACTCTTCTGGGAAGGCTGTCCACAAGGTTTAGGAGTGTGTCTATGGGAATGTTTGACCATTCTTCAGGAAGCGCATTTGTGAGGTCAGGCACTGAGGTTGGACGAGAAGGCCTGGCTCGCAGTCTCTGCTCTAATTCATCCCTCAGTGCCTGACCTCACAAATGCGCTTCTGGAAGAATGGTCAAACATTGCCATAGACAACACTTTGTGGACAGTCTTCCCAGAAGAGTTGAAGCTGTTATAGCTGCAAAGGTTGGGCCAATATTGAATCCAACAGACTAAAACCGGGAAGCCATTAAAGCTTATGTGCGTGGCAAGGCAGGCGTCCCAATACCAATAACTATGTAGTGCTAGAGGCCTGCCTAATTGGATGCAAATTGATTGGCTACATTTGGTAGATTCTCATATTACTTGTTTTGGTAAATCAAAGGCTGATTAAACAAAGAATGTACAGTCAGATTATAATGTGTATGATGACTGTGACGGTACTCACCTTACCATGGTGACCCTAGAGGAAACATTAATGTGTATGGTGCCCCTAGAGGGAACTGTAATATATATGGTAACCTAGAGGACACTGTATTATGATTAAAATGTGTATGGTGACCTTAGGGGAGACTTTAATGTGCATGGTGACCTAAGAGGAGACTGTAATGGTGACACTAGAGGGGATTGTAATGTGTATGGTGATCCTAGAGGAGGCTTTAGCGTGTATGATTACCCTAAAGGAGACTGTAATGTGTATGGTGACCCTAGAGGAGATTGTAAGGTGTCTGTTGACCCTAGAGGACACTACAATGTGTATGGTGACCTTAGAGGAGATTTTAATGTACAAACCCGATTCCAAAAAAGTTGGGACACTGCACAAATTGTGAGTAAAAAAGGAATGGACTAATTTACAAATCTCATAAACTTATATTTTATTCACAATATAATATAGATAACATATCAAATGTTGAAAGTGAGACATTTTGAAATGTCATGCCAAATATTGGCTCATTTTGGATTTCATGAGAGCTACACATTCCAAAAAAGTTGGGACAGGTAGCAATAAGAGGCCGGAAAAGGTAAATGTACATATAAGAAACAGCTGGAGGACCGATTTGCAACTTATTAAGTCAATTGGCAACATGATTGGGTATAAAAAAAATCCTCTCAGAGTGGCAGTGTCTCTCAGAAGTCAAGATGGGCAGAGGATCACCAATTCCCCCAATGCCGCGGGCGAAAAATAGTGGAGCAATATCAGAAAGGAGTTTCTCAGAGAAAAATTGCAAAGAGTTTGAAGTTATCATCATCTACAGTACATAATATCATCCAAAGATTCTGAGAATCTGGAACAATCTCTGTGCGTAAGGGTCAAGGCCGGAAAACCATACTGCATGCCTGTGATCTTCGGGCCCTTAGACAGCACTGTATCACATACAGGAATGCTACTGTAATGGAAATCACAACATGGGCTCAGGAATACTTCCAGAAAACATTGTCGGTGAATACAATCCACCGTGCCATTCGCCGTTGCCGGCTAAAACTCTATAGGCCAAAAAAGAAGCCATATCTAAACATGATCCAAAAGCGCAGGCGTTTTCTCTAGGCCAAGGCTCATTTAAAATGGACTGTGGCAAAGTGGAAAACTGTTCTGTGGTCAGACGAATCAAAATTTGATGTTCTTTTTGGAAAACTGGGACGCCATGTCATCCGGACTAAAGAGGACAAGGACAACCCAAGTTGTTATCAGCGCTCAGTTCAGAAGCCTGCATCTCTGATGGTATGGGGTGGCATGAGTACATGTGACATGGACAGCTTACACATCTGGAAAGGCACCATCAATGCTGAAAGGTATATCCAAGTTCTAGAACAACATATGCTCCCATCCAGACGTCGTCTCTTGCAGGGAAGACCTTGCATTTTCCAACATGACAATGCCAGACCACATACTGCATCAATTACAACATCATGGCTGCGTAGAAGAAGGATCCGGGTACTGAAATGGCCAGCCTGCAGTCCGGATCTTTCACCCATAGAAAACATTTGGCGCATCATAAAGAAGAAGATGCAACAAAGAAGACCTAAGTCAGTTGAGCAACTAGAGGCCTGTATTAGACAAGAATGGGACAACATTCCTATTCCTAAACTTGAGCAACTTGTCTCCTCAGTCCCCAGACGTTTGCAGACTGTTATAAAAAGAAGAGGGGATGCCACACAGTGGTAAACATGGCCTTGTCCCAACTTTTTTGAGATGTGTTGATGCCATGAAATTTTAAAATGATACATTTTCTCAGTTTAAACATTTGACATGTCATCTATGTTGTATTCTGAATAAAATATTGAAATTTGAAACTTCCACATCATTGCATTCTGTTTTTATTCACAATTTGTACAGTGTCCCAACTTTTTTGGAATCGGGTTTGTATATATGGTGACCTTAAAGAAGATTATAATGTGTATGTTGACCCTTAAGGAGACTGTAATGTGTATGGTGACCCTGGAGGACACTGTAATGTGTATGGTGGCCCTAAAGCAGACTGCAATGTGTGTGGCGACCCTAGAGGAGATTGTAATGTGTATGGTGACCCTAGAGTGGATTGTAATCCGTATGGTGACCCTAGAGGAAATTGAAATGTGTATAGTGACCCTAGAGGGGACTGTAATGTGTATGGTGACTTTAGAGGAGGTTGTAACGGTTTTGGGTATCTTAGAGGAGACTGTAATGTATATGGTGACTCTGGAGGAGACTGCATAATGCATGGTAACCTTAAAGGAGATTGTAATTTGTATGGTGACCCTAGAGGAGATTGTAATGTGTGAGGTCAGTTTAAAGTTAAAGTATAACTTAAGGCAAAACATTTTAGTTGTTTAGTTGCTGCTTTAATTTTGGGGGGTTAAGGGTAGTTAGAAGTTTGGATTCAATAAGGCTTTTTTTTTAAAATAGGTAATCAACATTAGCTCTGGTAACACAGGTAAACAGCTGAAGGGAATTCAGGCCTGAGGACACAGGAGAGCACCCTACTGGAACTGGAGTACTCTGGTAGCAGCTGGGAAGGTTCTCCCAAAAGTAGATGGGTCTTTGGGGAAGCTATTAGACTCTGTTAGACTCCGGCCAAACTGCCCGCATGCCAGTTTTGATGATGGGTGGCTTCTCACCTGGCTGCATATCATTTGCCCAGTTGCCAACCAGGTGTGGCCTCTCTCAGCTGCTCAGGGAAGGAGAAATGTATCTTCCCCAGGCTTATCAAATGGAAATGGATTTAATGGGTCCTGTTCCAGCATTTGAGTATGAATACATGGATACTCCACTGCAGACTGATAGTCAGGGGGTGGCGATGGAGATTAAAGAGGTTGTAAACTCGCATATTTTTTTTTTTTTCACCCTGCAAGAGAAAGACATAATGAGCTAGTATGCATCGCATATTAGCTCATTATGCAATACTTACCTTAGAACGAGCCCCCGCCGTGCCACTCACTCACCTCTATGACGGGCGACATGTCCAGTCGCCCGTTTTTCCGGGATCGCGGCATCCGGCCATCTGATTGGCCGGAGCCGCGGTGACGTCACTCCCGCGCACGCGCGCGGGAGCCGACAGTCACGGCACGGGACTCTGAAGGAACGGCACGAGTGGCCGTTCCTTCAGAGCGCATGCGCCAGTGACGTCACTGGCTGCATGTAAGGTAAATATCTCCTAAACGGTACATGTTTAGGAGATATTTACAGTACCTATAGGTAAGCCTTATCATAGGCTTACCTATAGGTAAAAGTTGTAGAGGAGGGTTTACTTCCTCTTTAAAGTGGAAATAAAATCCTGCTGTAAAAAATGAGAACAATTCCAAGTTTTTTTGGCACAAAAAACTTTTCCTCCAAAGCAGCTAGCAATTTTTTACTTCCTATACTCTGTGGCATATTCACCGTATATTCTGGCTTATTCCAAAAACATTGGATATGGAAAGGTTGGGAGACAAGGATTTCGGGCACTGCCCGAAATCCTTGTCTCCCAACCTTTCCATATCCAATGATTTAATGTAGGATAGGGGCATCTTCAGGTGATATATATAATGACCCAGATTGCTGCTATCTGGCGAGTCATGTGTTTTTGGTTATTCCAAAAACACATCCAGATGGCCAAAAGATAACTCCTGCGCTCATGCCAGTGACTATCGAATGGCCAGCGAGGAATGTTGTGGAGCCGCTTTTAGGGTTGGCTCACACGTTTTTGCGCATTACCACGAGTTCTGTTTTTGACAGGCCTTTCATTTCAATGGGCTGCCAGATGCATGGTAACGTACAAAAAATACAGCAGGTATGACTTTTGAAAATCACACTGCACCAAACTGCATGGTACTGGGGTACCATGTGGTTTGGTGGGCTTCTTTTTTCAGATGCATTTGGGGTGGCATGATTAATTATTGACACTGTGTGCGCCTAACAAGGGCAATGTGTACCCGTGCAAGGGGAGGGAAACGTGCACAGAAACGCGCCTTTCCTTGACCGCATTCTAGCCCTAAGAGTTAGTTCAAGGCAACTGTGTCACCTAGCATAAAACAATTTGGCCAGCCAGTAAAAGGAGAGAAATTATATTCACCAGTCTTACTGGTCACTCGGATCTTCACTCTCTTGCTTGCTACATCAGGTGAAGCATATTCAGTGTCCTATATGCCCAGGTTTTTTTTTCTTTTTTAGGTGCCTACACCCCCTGCTGCTTGATCTGGTTCCACTTACCTGTTGCTACATCATTGCAGTCACTTACTGGTGGCCTGCAGTTTTTTTTCTAGCGAGAGAGTCACCGTAACTACTTCTGGACCAAAAGGATTTGCCCCCTTAATGACCAGGCCATTTTTTGCGATTCGGCACTGTGATACTCTAACGGACAATTGCGCGGCTGTTGCAATAAATGTATTTTGATTGATTTGAGCAAAAGTTATCGTGTCCACAAACTAGGGGAAAGATTTATGTCATTTTTATTCATTTTTTTTTTACAAGTAATGGCAACGATCTGCGATTTTTAGCGGGACTGCGACATTGGACAGATCGGACCCCTAACTGACATTTTTGACACTTTTAGGGGGACCAGTGACATTACTACAGTAATCAGTGCTAAAAATATGCAGTTACTGTAATAATGTTACTGGCAGGGAATGGGTTAGCCTAGGGGGGATCAAAGGGTTAAGCATCAGCCTAGGGGAGTGTTTTCTAACTGTGGGGGGATGTACTTGTGAAATGACCATAGAGATCTGTGATCCTATATAGAAGGATCACAGGCACTCTGTGATCATTTCAGAGAGAAGAACGGTCAGCTGTGTTTTTTCAACAGCTGACCTTTCTTTTATTTCAGCGGGGAGCGATCGCGGGTGCCCGGCGGCAATCGCAGCTGCTGGCCCCGTGCATCGGCACCCCCGCTGCTTTGTGGGGGCAGGAGTACGCCGCTGCCGGCGTGCACTCGCCCCCCAGCACCAGGCGCGCAACCGACTTAGGGTTTTGTCGGTTCGCGCAGGAGAGGCAACCTGCCGCAGTAAATGTGCGGTGGGCGGTCTTAAAGCAGTTAAAGCATACTGTATGTTAGCCCAATCACTACATTTTTCTCATATAAGCTTTAACCTTTATATATAGCTTTCATTACAATACTACCAAGTGATCCTTCTATGAAGGTCCTTGTTGAAACTGTAGGCGGGTGCAGTCTGCACTCCCCACTGTAGGTGGCATTCGACTGAAGTGGCAATGTGGAAGGGCAGGTTCCTGGGTTTGGCCAAAAAACAAAAACAAAAATCACTGGCTTACTTCCTCTTTAAGAGGAAAAGCCTGGAACTCTGGCCCGACTAGTGGATTTTCCACCATGATATTGCTCCTGTACAAACATTGTATTTTACAGTTCATTCTGGTAATTACATTTTCACACCTCGTACATGCAGATGGGCAGTGGCTGCAAAGAGGCTGCAGAAGATCGGTATTTTATTTAAAAAAAAAAAAAATCTCTTAGTTGTATATACAGTATAATAGAAAGTGATTTAGAAAACTTCCATGAGAGTTTACATATACTTTAGCATTTGGGGGTAGGATACGGTTAAGTGTAAGAATCAGGTTATGTATTAGAGCCAGTTCACATTTATGCGGCTGCGGCGTTCGCATGTAATGTCGGAGGGCACTGCTCCTTCATTACATGCGATCGGCTGTGCGGTGCGAGTTTAGCCATACACTTTGTATGGCTAAATTCGCACCGCACCCGCAGCAAACACGCACAGGACCCTTTTTTGCAGCCGCATCAGGATCGGATCGCACAGCGGTTCACACTTGTGCGATCCGATCCTGTGCGAACTGCAAGATCGCACTGCGATATGCGATCAAACTGGGGGTGTCGTTAAGATTACATTGACACCCCCAGCGTATCGCATATGGCAGTGTTAACTGCCGGGGGTGCGTTTGCGATGCGGGAACAGGCTGCAAATTTGCAGCCTTCCCGCATTGCATAAGTGTGAACCGGGGCTTAAGGGTTCATTTTGACCCTAGGTTTAAACCTATACATTTTTTAGTGCAATTTGCAGTTTGCAGAAACGCACTACAGTCCATTTAATATGGTTTTCTATGGTACACATTCATAGTTACATAGTTACATAGTTACATAGTTAGTGAGGATGAAAAAAGACACAAGTCCATCCAGTTCAACCTATGATGTGTGTGTGTGTTTGCTTTTAACCGTACATTGTATACCCCTGTATGTTGTGGTCTTTAAGGTGTCCATCCAATAGTTTTTTGAAACTATCAATGCTCCCCGCTGATACGACTGCTTGCGGAAGAGAATTCCACATCCTTACCGCTCTTACAGTGAAGAACCCCTTACGCACTTTAAGGTTAAACCGCCTTTCCTCTAGTTTTAGTGAGTGGCCACGTGTCTTATTGTATCTCCTTTCTCTGAATAGTTTGTTCCTTATGCTCGGGTCACCAGTACAGTATTTGTACATTGATATCATATCCCCCCTCAATCGTCTCTTCTCCAGAGAGAAAAGGTTCAGTGCTTGTAGTCTTTCCTCATAGCTGATGTCCTCCATTCCCCTAATTATTTTTGTTGCCCTTCTCTGGACTTTCTCCAGTTCCAGCACATCCTTCCTGAGGACCGGTGCCCAGAACTGGACAGCATACTCCAGATGTGGCTGGACCAGAGTCTTGTAGAGTGGAAGAATAATCTCTTTATTTCTGGAGTGAATCCCCTTTTTTATACAACCCAGTATTCTGTTGGCTTTGCTTGCAGCGTCTTGGCATTGCATGCCACTTCCAAGCCTGTTGTCTACCAGTACCCCCAGGTCCCTTTCCATCCTAGACTCACCCAGAGGTTCCCCCCCTAGTGAGTAGCTTGCTTTCTGGTTTCTGGCCCCCAAGTGCATTACTTTACATTTTTCTACATTAAATCTCATCTGCCATGTAGTTGCCCACCCCGTTATTTTGTTCAGGTCCGCTTGTAAGGTTTCCACATCCTGCATAGAAGATATTGGCAAGCCTAATTTAGTATCATCTGCAAATACTGAGATTGTACTCGATATCCCCTCCTCCAGATCATTTATGAATAAATTAAACAGGATTGGTCCCAGGACAGAACCCTGGGGGACCCCACTTTCCACACCCGCCCAATCAGAGTACTCCCCATTAATCACCACCCTCTGGACTCTCCCCTGGAGCCAGTTCTCTATCCAGGTACTCACCTTATGGTCCATTCCTACCTTCCTTAGTTTGTACAGTAAGCGTTTGTGGGGAACGGTGTCAAAGGCCTTTGCAAAGTCCAGATATACCACATCCACAGGCTTACCTTTATCTAGGTGGCAGCTCACTTCATCGTAGAAGGTTAATAGATTGGTTTGGCACGAACGATTTTTCATGAATCCATGCTGATTACTACTTATAATACCGTTTTCATTACTAAAGTCTTGTATGTGGTCCCTTATCATCCCCTCCATCTATGCGTTTTGCAGGCGGTGCGCTTTTGGAAAGGGTTGGGGACTTTTCCCCCGCATTTTGCATGTAATAAACTACAATTAAATCGCACCAGAAACGCAACTGTTGTGTTTGCAATGCAATTTTAATGTGTTTTGTGGGGGTTTTTTTTCAGTCTAAACACTGCATATAGTTGGTTGCTAAGGAGTGGGCCAGGAAGCTGGCTGCCACGCCCTTAACAACCAATGAGTTATCAGCTGTCAGTTAAGTTCCCCACTAACAGCTAAATGTAAAAAGAAATTGCCGGTATTCCGTGAAAAAACCATACCCATAAAAATTCCATACCCTCGTCACTTCCGGTGCACCTACGTCAGCACCTACGTCAGTGAACAGCTGAGAAGCTTACTAGTGCGCATGCTCTGAGGGTATGGAATGTTCACGGTAGTGTGTTATAACGTTACACCGCATCACCACATTAAAACATCTCGGCTGCAACATGAGTCATCTCCGCTCCTACCCCTGTCACTTCCCTGATCTTGGCTACTAAATGTAAAAGCGGATCACGGAGCCGAGATCTCTGTGATTTCGATTTGATACACCCGCCGCCGCTTTTACATTTAGTAGCCAAGATCAGGGAAGTGACAGGGGTAGGAGCGGAGATGACTCATGTTGCAGCCGAGCTGTTTTAATGTAACCGCCGCAACAGCTGAGGCGGTGTAACGTTATAACACACTACCGTGAACATTCCATACCCTCCGAGCATGCGCAATGCTAAGATCATCAGCTGTTCAATCACGTAACTGGAGCTATGAGCATGCGCACTGCTACGCTGCTCAGCTGTTCCATTATGTTTCTGACAGGAAGTGACGTGGGTACGGAATTTTCACGAGGTATGGTTTTCTCACGTTACACCAGCGAGGAAGAAGACAGCACAAGAAGAAGACAGCTCAAGGATAAGACATCTCAAGGAGAAGACAGCTCAAGGAGAAGACAGCTCAAGGAGAACACAGCACAAGGAGAAGACAGCGAAAGGAGAAGACAGCTCAAGGAGAAGACAGCGAAAGGAGAACATAGCACAAGGAGAACACAGCACAAGGAGAACACAGCACAAGGAGAACACAACACAAGGAGAAGACAGCACAAGGAGAACACAGCACAAGGAGAAGACAGCACAAGGAGAACACAGCTCAAGGATAAGACAGCTCAAGGAGAACACAGCACAAGGAGAACACAGCACAAGGAGAATACAGCACAAGGAGAACACAGCACAAGGAGAACACAGCACAAGGAGAACACAGCACAAGGAGAACACAGCACAAGGAGAAGACAGCACAAGGAGAACACAGCACAAGGAGAAGACAGCACAAGGAGAACACAGCTCAAGGATAAGACAGCTCAAGGAGAACACAGCTCAAGGAGAACACAGCACAAGGAGAACACAGCACACGGAGAATACAGCACAAGGAGAACACAGCACAAGGAGAAAACAGCGAAAGGAGAAGACAGCTCAAGGATAAGACAGCTCAAGGAGAACACAGCTCAAGGAGAACACAACACAAGAAGAACACAGCACAAGGAGAACACAGCACAAGGAGAACACAGCACAAGGAGAACACAGCACAAGAAGAACACAGCACAAGGAGAACACAGCACAAGGAGAACACAGCTCAAGGAGAAGACAATACAAGAAGAACACAGCACACGGAGAACACAGCACAAGGAGAACACAACACAAGAAGAACACAGCACAAGGAGAACACAGCACAAGGAGAACACAGCTCAAGGAGAACACAGCACAAGGAGAACACAGCTCAAGGATAAGACAGCTCAAGGATAAGACAGCTCAAGGAGAACACAGCACAAGGAGAACACAGCACAAGGAAAACACAGCACAAAGAGAACACAGCACAAGGAGAATACAGCACAAGGAGAACACAGCACAAGGAGAACACAGCTCAAGGATAAGACAGCTCAAGGATAAGACAGCTTAAGGAGAACACAGCACAAGGAGAACACAGCTCAAGGATAAGACAGCTCAAGGATAAGACAGCTCAAGGAGAACACAGCACAAGGAGAACACAGCACAAGGATAAGACAGCTCAAGGATAAGACAGCTCAAGGATAAGACAGCTCAAGGAGAACACAGCACAAGGAGAACACAGCACAAGGAGAACACAGCAAAAGGAGAAGACAGTTCAAGGAGAACACAGCACAAGGAGAACACAGCACAAGGAGAAGACAATACAAGAAGAACACAGCACACGGAGAACACAGCACAAGGAGCACACAACACAAGGAGAACACAGCACAAGGAGAACACAGCTCAAGGAGAACACAGCACAAGGAGAACACAGCACAAGGAGAAGACAACACAAGAAGAACACAGCACAAGGAGAACACAGCACAAGGAGAACACAGCACTAGTGGGGAAAGACTTCACGGGAGGGAGAAGAAACTACTGGAGGGAGAAGACATCGGTACCAGAGAAAGAAGACCCGTTGGAGCTACAACGGAGGACATTTTTCATTTTTAATAAAGGAATTGTCAAAAACCATCTCTTGTTTTTCTAACACCTCACTGTCTTGTGGGATAAATAGGTGGGGGTACAATGTACCCCATACTCTTTCACATAGGGGGGCCGCAGAGGGAGGAAGTGGAAGAAAGGTAAGTATATTTTCTTCAATAGCAAGGTAAGTAAAGAAAAAAAAACTCGGGACCATCCATTTCTTTTTCAGGTGAATGTCAGCAAGCGGATGGCCCAAAGTCGTTTTTGAGGCCGTAACTCCGCTTTAAGTGTAGAGTTCAGGTTGAACGAGTGAACAAACTGGCCATATTTACAAACATCAGTCCAAAGTCTGTCATTTAGCAGCCATAGCGATACCTCCGATAGATGACATGACAGATCACTGGCACTGTTGTTTACATTCCAGCACCAGGGATCTGTCATTTGCTTTCAGAACAGCGATAGGAAACGAATGTCATGGCGGCGGCTCAACATTATCAGGTGTTGTTCATAGTGATTACCGTGGATATACACTATATTACCCAAAAGTAAGAAAAAGGTCAGGAAAAAAATGAGTTTGGGCCCCCATAGACTATTTTTGGGTTTAGCATTTTTGTTCTTCCAAACTTCTGCAAACCAAACTTTCCCTTATATTGCTCATCCCAGGTCCCTTTGATAAGTGTTAGTGATACATGATAATAAAATTTAAATTAGTTTTTTTTTTGCCTGTAAGTTCTAAACAAAATGCCCAGCATTGGAATTCAGGTGTTTGAAAGTAATGTACCCCTTTTAAGAATCTATCTATCTATCTATCTATCTATCTATCTATCTATCTATCTATCTATCTATCTATCTATCTATCTATCTATCTATCTATCTATCTATCTATCTATCTATCTATCTATCTATCTATCTATCTATCTATCTATCTATCTATCTATCTGTCTATCTGTCTATCTGTCTATCTGTCTATCTGTCTATCTGTCTATCTGTCTATCTGTCTGTCTGTCTGTCTGTCTATCTATCTATCTATCTGTCTATCTGTCTATCTGTCTGTCTGTCTGTCTGTCTGTCTGTCTGTCTGTCTGTCTGTCTGTCTGTCTGTCTGTCTATCTATCTAGTGAAAGGCACAGGCAGTCAGCTATTTTATTAGCTGTGGATTAATATATGAATCAACACCAGACAGTCTTTAATCTATTTATGTATCTATCTCTGTTTGTATGTATCTTTCTATATTTTATCTATTGTTTATGTATCACCGTGAGGGCTGCAGAGCCATCAGAATTACCAAATGCCTATTACTATATTATACCAGTGATTATGTATACTGTAATATAAAGCCATTCGATGTAGATATAAACCTGTTTATATAGTTTGTTCACTTTTAAGTAGATAGTTGATGAGGTTGGGTTTAAACCCGAGTAGAGATACAAGGTGCCCCTGTATTCAGTACTTTGTTTACACTCATGTTTAGTAGGCAATCCCCAGAACAATTCATTTCCTTGTAAAACACAAAAAAACAATTGCTGGAGTTGTGAGAAAACTCTGGATTTTAAGCAGCTTTCCTCCATACCCTACACTAATATTATGTAGAAAATTCCACTGCATTATTTATGAGACTGTTGCATGTATTAATTATAAATCAGTCCTTCTTTCAAAGAGTTTCACGCGTACAGTCTGCATGTTGTAAAAATCTTTATTGGTGTTGATTCATATATTAATCCACAGCTATTAAAATAGCTGACTGCCTGTGCCGATAGATAGATAGATAGATAGATAGATAGATAGATAGATAGATAGATAGATAGATAGATAGATAGATAGATAGATAGATAGATAGATAGATAGATAGATAGATAGATAGATAGATAGATAGATAGATAAATAGATAGATAGATAGATAGATAGATAGATAGATAGATAGATAGATAGATAGATAGATAGATAGATAGATAGATAGATAGATAGATAGATAGATAGATAGATAGATAGATAGATAGATAGATAGATAGATAGATAGATAGATAGATAGATAGATAGATAGATAGATAGATAGATCATATATAGATACTACATGGATATATAGATCCTGTAGATAGATAGATAGATAGATAGATAGATAGATAGATAGATAGATAGATAGATAGATAGATAGATAGATAGATAGATAGATAGATAGATAGATAGATAGATAGATAGATAGATAGATAGATAGATAGATAGAATGATAGAAAATGGATAGATAGATAGATCATATATAGATACTACATGGATATATAGATCCTGTAGATAGATAGATAGATAGATAGATAGATAGATAGATAGATAGATAGATAGATAGATAGATAGATAGAATGATAGAAAATGGATAGATAGATAGATAGATAGATAGATAGATAGATAGATAGATAGATAGATAGATACCATTTTACATTCTTAATTTCTTTTTTTTTTTTTTTTAACCTGTTCTGTGTTGATTTTGCACGTTTGCTTGTCATAAAATGTCCTATAGACTGCCACTAATGAAATATTTGGCTCTCTAGAAACCAGAAAAGTAAAATGTTGTGTAGCTAAATCACTAAAGAATCAATTATTAGTATTATTATTATTATTATGTTTATTATCAAGCAATGTAAGCAATAAGTGTGTCCTGTCCTTTTAGATATATTGTTTTTTTGTACGTTAATTCTAATAGACATCAGAGTTTGTTTTAATGGGAGTCCATGATAACCACTTTACTGTCCTGTAAACTTTGGATGTAAAATGCGTCAGTCTTTCTGACTTCTGTTCTCATGTTTCCATTGGCACATACAAACCCCAGACACAATAGGAGTGTAGTACACAAGTATGAGGGAAATACATAGCAGACGGGGTAGGGACTGTGACACTGCGTTACGTTGCGTGCTTTGAGGCAAGAAATCGGAAAGCTGGTAAAATGTCACAGCTATTTTTTTTCTTCAGACTAAGAAAACAGATGTTCCCATCTCTACCCTGCTATTACATAACACAGGATAATGTGATCAGCCTGTACTGGGCATAGATGACAACTGTGTAGAGCTAGAGGCGAGGTTTTCATGGGGCTGCCATGGTTCCTTATAGAAAGCCTGGTAGAAGGAGCAGCCCGGGCATCATTACATTCCGTGTGGTCAGCACCTAGGAGAAGAGCCCATATACCTCCAAATCTGAGAATTCACAGCAGTTTCCTTTGTAGAATTTCTGTCCACTGATATAATAAAGTAAATTCATCTTCAATTGTGGGCTTTCTTAACAAGTGTCATAATCAATAATGGATATATGGATACTGAAAATAGATAGATAGATAGATAGATAGATAGATAGATAGATAGATAGATAGATAGATAGATAGATAGATAGATAGATAGATAGATAGATTAGATAGATAGATAGATAGATAGATAGATAGATAGATAGATAGATAGATAGATAGATAGATAGATAGATAGATAGATAGATAGATAGATAGATAGATGTCAATATAGATAGATCATAAATGGAGCAATAGATTGATAGATAGATAGATAGATAGATAGATAGATAGATAGATAGATAGATAGATAGATAGATAGATAGACAGACAGACAGACAGACAGACAGATAGATAGATAGATAGATAGATAGATAGATAGATAGATAGATAGATAGATAGATAGATAGATAGATAGATAGATAGATAGATAGATAGATAGATAGATAGATAGATAGATAGATAGATAGATAGATAGATAGATAGATAGATAGATCAAACAATAGACAATGGGTAAAAAGATATTTAGATAGATAAATAGAATGACATACAATGGATAGATAGAAAGATAGATAGGTAGACAGATAATCGATATATGGATAGATGATAAATGAATACTGTACTGGATAGGCAGATATAAGATGAATAGATAGATAGATAGATAGATAGATAGATAGATAGATAGATAGATAGATAGATAGATAGATAGATAGATAGATAGATAGATCATGGATATATGGATACATGGATAAATGATAAATAGATAGATAGATAGATAGATAGATAGATAGATAGATAGATAGATAGATAGATAGATAGATAGATAGATAGATAGATAGATATCTGGACAGAGCAGACAGAGGCTGATGGATCAAAACTTGAAAAAATGAAACTAATCACAAATCTCGTATTTATTTTTCAATTTTCAGTAATATAAAAGATGAATCCTGACCCCCATGGACACTGAGTAGAATTTTTATGCTCATTTCTCTCCAGCCCCATAGCTTAGGACAGAGAGAGAAGGGCGATTGAGCAATAGATAGATAGACAATTCTCATTCCTGAATTGTAGAATTCTCTACATGTGAAGAAAATAAATAAAATCGTCAATTCCTTGATGTGCGGGACACGTGTGTAATGATTTGTGATGAGTACACATACACATAGAAGCTGATAAATAGTAGGGGGTCTACAGGCAGACACACAAAATGTCATATTTTATTGTTGGAATAAATTGTAACACAATCCTACGTGTAGAAACATGATGGTGGCACTTTCCGGGGAGCACCTTAAACTGTTGCATCTTACAAAGATCCATTGCAAGTCATTTAATAAACATTCTAAATTATTTTTCTCCCTTCAAAAAAAAAAAAAAAAAACACATCTCTATTCATTTACGGCGTCTTCTAGCGAATGCCAGCTTTGCATTTTGTAAATAGACATTTTCTTCTATTTTTTTTCTGTGCAAGTTGAGTATTTCAGGGACCTCCTCCCCGCCGTGACGCCTTCCACGGCATCCGAACCTCCTCCTCCCTCTTCTCTTTTTCCTCCTGTTTTATTTGATTATCTGAAATGGAGCACATTGGTTTGATGAGGCTGTTAATAATGTGTGGATAATGCTGCCTGTTGACCCCTATGTGGGCTAGTGAAGTGCATCTCAGTCTACTTCACACAAAAACTGCCTGAGTGTTAGGCGTGTGCCTTTGTCCATTAGCCTAAAGAACACCAGTCCTGAATGACAGCTCCATAGACTTGCCACAACAAGTGAGCCAACCCTCCCCAAATCCTGACCCTTTTTACTCACAAGAACACAGTCTAGTCTTTGTTTGCCTGCGGCCCCTTAATAAGACACCTTCCTCGTGTTAACACTTGAAAGAAGTAGCATATTAACTCCCAATTAAAAGCTAGTCTAGCTCGAAGAGTCTCTCTCCCTGAACTTGCGTCCCATCGCATGCCCCATATCCGTGTCGACACCGCTCCGTTAGTTAACTCTCCCAAAATCACACACAACTATACACAATATATATATAAAATAAAAATCCCTATTGCTGTACAACTTGTTTGCTTTAAAACACTGAATTTAAAAAAAAAATAAATAAAACAATAAAATAACTGCATTGTGATAGATATAAGGAAATAAAAAAAAAAAAAAGACAAGGTCTATTTAATGCAACAACCAGCTTGAAAAAAAAAAAAAAAATACATAACCGTTTATTTTATAAAACTATAATATTTATTCTTTCTTTATTTATTAATTCTTATTTATTGAAAAAAATTAAAGCTTACAAATATAAAAAAGATTCAAAATGTCGTCATTTTTCTGTATTTTTATTTGTTTTTTTTATTATTCTCTTACGTTTTAATTATGTTTTTTTTTTTTCTAGGCATGTAGACTTGCACAATTTTGTTTTCATTCTAAGCAATTAAAAAAAAAATAGAAAAAAATATATAATAAAATACCCCGGCCAGGAAGACCTTTTTTTCTTCCCAGGTAAAGTAAAAGCGATAAGATTAGAAAAAAAAAATGGATAAAAATGTGAAAATATCCCACAGTTCCTTATTAGGGGAAGATACAATATTTATTTCTTGTCTCCTGGGAAGAGGCTCTTCTATCTATTGTCCTCCCATCTCTCTCACTGCTGATGCTTAATTTTCAAAACTTCTATATTGCCAAGGGACCTACGACATCAGCCAAAGAATTACCCAGCAAGTACAAAATCTGATCCAGGGAGCTACTTGTGAGCAGAGGGGAGAGTTTTTCCTACAGGTTTCCAAGGAGAGTGGGAGAGAGAAGGTTTGACTCTGTCAGTGCAAGCCTTTGGCTTTTTTTTTTTTTTTTTTAATTTGGAAAATACACATTTGGACCTACAAGAGGGGACCTTGCCTATAGGAAAAGTTGCTTTCTTTATATAAAACGAAGAAAAATGTCTACTTCATTCCCAGGACTTGTCCACGATTCAGAGGTATTTTTTTTTGATCCTTTTATTTACTCGTTTTTTTTTTTCCCTGTCCC
This sequence comes from Pelophylax lessonae, assembly GCF_965119305.1. NCBI lineage: Eukaryota > Metazoa > Chordata > Amphibia > Anura > Ranidae > Pelophylax > Pelophylax lessonae. The sequence continues at coordinate 16,664 of NW_028119441.1, read as the reverse complement.
TCATAATCCAAGCTAGCTAGCGTTACAGTGAACTAACGTGTGCTCCTTAAAAAAAAAAAATCTTGCAGAAAAGATAGCAAGAAAATTCGTTATGACATCTGTCGCCTAAGATGGCATTCTGCAATACAACAGTTGTTATAACGAAAAGGGGGACAAAAATAATCCCTCATAGTGAAGCCACAGACTAAGGGGGCATGATGCTGCACGGCTCAACTGATCAGCTAGCACATCAGAAGTCCTGATAGACAAGGCTGCGATGCTGGTGTGGGGTGTGTGTTTATTTTGGGGGAGATGTAGGATTTTCCTTTATTTCTGGGACTGGAATTCGCCTTGAATGCTCAGTTTTAGTACAGTGTAAGTGGAGCTTAGTGCAGATTTGGACCCAATTGTGAATTATTATTATTATTATTATTTTTTTATTGTGTGTGCTGTAGAAGTCTACCTACAATGTTTGAGTGGAAGATAACTTCACAATAGTGGCTCTGCTGTCGGTGCATGCTATTTTAAATGACAAACCTATTTTTTTCCCTTCTCTTTTTGTCTCCCTTCCTTCCAGATACGTCATGACGGATCAAACAGTTACCGTTTGATGCAACTTGGATGTCTTGAGTCTGTAGCCAACTCCACTGTCGCCTATTCCTCCACGTCTCCTCTGACTTATTCCACCACTGGCACCGAGTTTGCTTCGCCGTATTTCTCGGCTAACCACCAGTACACCCCTTTGCACCACCAGTCCTTCCACTACGAGTTCCAGCACAGCCACCCAGCCGTCAACCCAGACGCCTATTCATTAAACTCCCTGCACCATTCACAGCAATATTACCAGCAGATCCACCATGGGGAGCCCACAGACTTCATCAACTTGCACAATGCCCGGGCACTCAAGTCTTCTTGCCTGGACGATCAGAGGAGGGACTTTGGCTGTCTAGATGCGTATAGGCGCCATGACCTGTCTCTCATGAGCCATGGATCCCAATATGGCATGCACCCAGATCAAAGGCTTTTGCCAGGCTCTAGTCTGGGACTTGCCGGGGCTGGAGGGGAAGACTTCCAGGTAAAGCATATGCACTGGTTTATGTTTTTAATATAATATATACCATACACCTAAAGCAGAATTTTCATTGTATAGTCTCCTTAGACTGGGCGTGGCTGGGAATCAGGGCTGTGCAGCACAAATACATGTAAATAGTAGTTAAAAGAAGGGCAAAAAAAAATGTAAATGCTTATAAAATACAATGTAAAGTTTCATTAATTACATGTATAATTATGCTTCTATATTATAACAGTAATTAATAACGAAATAACTGATATTATATCATCATCCGCTTTTAAAAATTACCTTTAAATGGATTGATCATTAACGGAAATTTCTTCAATATATTTAGACAAATAGGTTAATTTAAATAAAAGAAATATAAAATTGTAAAGATATTTGTATGGTCCCGCTAATGTTGGCGTGGCTCTAAAAAAAAAAAATCAAAATAATCATTAAAATAATTTCAGGAAATGCCTTCTAAATATGTTGTGCAATCTGCATGCATTGATAATTGTTTATCTATAAGTGGATAGCTAATATATATATATATATATATATATATATAATATATATAATATAATAGTAAATATAATAACAATATTAATTATAATGTATAATATAATATAATATATACAGTATATATATATATATATATATATATATATATATATATATATATATATATATATATATATATATATATTTCTTAAATGAGTGAACTTTAATGAAGAGAAAGAAAGAAAGAAAGTAAAAAAGAAAGAAAGAATGAGAAAGAAAGAAAGTAAAAAAGAAAGAAAGAATGAGGAAGAAAGAAAGAAAGGAAAAAGAGAGAGAGAGAGAGAGAAAGAAATATAATAATACTCGTAAGAATTATAGAAGTAGATAAAATTAAATAATAATAATAACTATAATTATCATAATGGCATGAACATATATATATATATATATATATATATATATATATATATATATATATATAAATGTAAGTATATAGGATGATGGTATAGAAAGAAGGTGTATCATTTTAAAAGTTAGTGGTGTGTAAAAGGAGTGTCAGTTAAACGTGACTTTTCTTGTAAAAGCGAGTAAATCATTGTATTAGCTCACGTTCCACAATTCTCGCTCAAGGCTCTTTAAAGCGAATAACCCTCTACAGCTTAGGAAAGCCATTTCTTCTTTTTACAACTGCCCGCGTCTGCTGCTGATTTTTCTCTATCCGTACAAATTTTCTCCCCATCGCCAGCCAGCGAGCATGGCATCTTTCAAAAGACGGATTAGGGCATTTGCAAGAGGCAGTACAAAAGATAATTCCCCAGCAAAAGAGCACCGTAGTTGATCCAATTTACTACTTAAAGCCATTCAACTAGTCATTTTATGCAATGTCATCCGACCAAACAGCATGTTTCGCTTTACTAGAAAGACCTGGTAAAAACAGTAACTAATCCATAGGTCGGACGGAAAAAAAAAAAAAATACCAGCTGTCCAGTTTTGGCATAGTCATTTTTAAGTTTGCTTCAACTGTCAACTAATATTAAAGAATCATTTTTACCCTTTAGGATTTACTTACTGTAGGTCTTTTTATGGTAAAAATATTTTGACTAAAAGTGTAATGATATCAATATATAATCTAGAACTACACATTAAAATAATCATTTGTTATGTTTTATTTTTTATTTAAGGATTGCTAAAAAAAAAATAAAATGCTTTTTATTTTGTATTAATATTACTTGGTAATAATTTATAGAGAATAATTACTTTTAGTTAGCTGCAATTCCTTTTCTTTAATTGGTTGAGTTATATTTAAAATATTTTAAAGATGTTAAATAATGAATGCTACAAATGTAAATTATTTTCCCTGTGTGGAATAATAAGTGAGCCCCCCAATACTTTGCAGTGTGCTTAAGTCAACGGAACAGATGCAAACAGTCTCGATGCCGCTAGAAGCATCTTTGAGCCCCCTAAAAAGATTTTCCATGGCCAACAAAAGCTCCTGTCACACCTTTTCTCATCACTGGGATAATTTATACAGGGCTCAGAATTTTGCCTTCTATCGATTTCATAATCACTTTAAAGCAGAACCCAAACGTGTGTTTAATTTTCTGAGCAGATTTTACAAGTCGCTTTTTAGACGCAGGAGAGAAAGAAAATGTAAAGACTGTAATAGGGGTGACATAACCTGGTTGACTTATCCCACCATTTGCCAAGCTGGCTTCTTTTCTTATTCCTCCCCCTGTCTCGCATCTAAGAGGCCTGCTCAGCATTTCAACTTTAAAATATGGAATTATAGACATTAGGAATTCGGTAAATTTGCATCATTGTTGGAGAAACAGGAATTAAATATCCCTTTATATATATATATATATATATATATATATATATATATATATATACTATTCAATCGTGTTTTCTGGCGTTAGGTATTTTGCAAAATACATCTCATCACTATCATCAAAATTGCAGAGAAAGTAAGAATTATAATAATAATAATAACAATAATAATAATTATTTCTACTACTATGAATAATAATAATAATTATAATAATAGTAATAATAATAATATACTAAGAACATCACTACTATATTTTATAAACCATCATGTATTCAAGCTTATATAAATATAACATTTAGCCTGTATAATTATATTGCACTACTAATATTATTATCATTTTTTTTTAATCATGTGTTTAATATAAACTATATAGATATAAAGAGAGAAATAGATAAAAATATATCAACGCAATTTAAAAAGCACAATATCCATTGTGATGTTATGAATGTTAATAATATTCATCATCATCCCAATATTTAAAATTGAAGATTGAGATACCCTTCCAACAATACAGATTTTAAAGGGATTAATAATATAGTTACTAATATTTAAAATATTTACTTTTGTACACAGTGACATACCAAGAAATAACATTAATGTGCACTTTATAATTAGAAGTATTATAATGAATATTATTAATATCAATTATGATAGTGATAATATTTGCACAGTCGCTATTTAAACAAAATAATTTAGTAATAATATTGTATTGCATGGGTTGTTATTCGTAATAATAATGATAATGATAATAATAATAATAGGAAGAAAAATAAAAAATGTAATAACAATAAAAATAAATACTTTCGTATGCTTATATAATTTCTATTTTAATAATTTTATCTTGAAGGGATCAGTGGAGGCGCAGTGTGGATTGGTACTAAACAGCCAAGGAGGTGTGATAAGAAGAGGTAACTATTTCCTATTTACTACAGACAGTTGAAAAAGAGTCTATTGCCAAGTTTGTTTTTTGACAAATCTTTCTAGCTGGGCACTGGTAAAGAGTTTATGATGTGTTCCAAGTTTATTGATTTGTATTTTTTTAACTTTAATAGCAAAGGGGGCTGTGATTGTCTTTGAGATATCATAATTTGAGATATAATACCAAATTCACTAGCATAGTAGCTCTTGCAGCTACCAGTCTGGTGAAAGAGGGAAGAGTGCGGGATTACGCTATATGTTAATTTTTTGGAATTCAATGTTTCTTTTTTATTTTTATTGTACCGCGTGATATATACAATGAGCTCCTTCTGAACATTGAACAGTGGTTTAAGGTTTGAGGTCTATTCCTTCACAATAATGTTGGCAATGGAAAAGTTAAACTAATCACCGGACAGGTTTGAACCCCTGTTATTTTATTTTATTTTTTTAACTCTTATTGTACATAGGTAATGTTCTCACCACCTTCTCTATAACTACACGTATCTTGTAGCCTGTGCCGTTCTTATGTTTCTGATAACTCGCAGACACAGTCTAGACTGCCAACAAGACCATTATTATAAGGCTTATACAATCCATTCACCTAGACTGGCCAATGTGTGCAAATTTAGGAATATTTTGCCGTTTTTGTTTTATTTTTAGCGATGATAAATTAGCAGTTTTCTGTCATATGTAAAATATTGATGGTAGAAAAACTGAATGCTTTTTCCAAATTGTGTGCAAAATTGGGCGTGCCCTCTTAGCACTGCCAATCTGCCGAGACAGAGAATGGAAGAGAGAGAAGGGGCGTTTAAGAACTATAAACCATTCCTTAAATCAAATTGCCTCTGATGCATACATTTATTTATGAGTACAATTTTTTTTTTCAAATTATATTATATAAAAATATTTTTTTCAAATTATTTTGCCCCTGAATATATAAGTTTTTTTTTATTTAATCTTTTTTTTTAACATAAGACTTTGGATAAACTGTGCAACAGACCATTGTAACCTACCTAAGTATCTATAGATTGTTCTAGATACATGAGATCACCCTAAAGAACTTTTGTGCTTAGAGGCACATTGGTTTGAGACAAAAGAGAGAGAATAGTGGAGACATATCCCTCCGTAGTATGATGCAGTAATTATGCAGTAATAGCCCCCTAGTATTCTGCACCGTGATGCACGCCGTGGTCGCTTACTGTAGCTTCCAGGCTGAGTCAGACAGCTGGCGGTTCTGGTAATCTGCTCGCCAGTTAGAACAACGAAGCTAACGCTGTAAATAACAATGCCGGTGCTGAAAGAACAGCTCCGCTCAGTGATAAGCCGAGGATTGTTTAACCCCCTCATGCCCATAAAGCTCTTCTTGAAAATTATTTCGCAAAGGTCTTTTTAAGTGTAGATCTGAATAAAGACACTTTTTGATTTGCTAAGATTGGAGAGTGCAAAATCTGGTGTAGAGGTGCGTGGTAGCCAATCGGCTTATAACATCATCTTGTTCAATTAGGCTTTGACCAAAAAGAAAATGGAAGCTGATTTTGCACTCTCCAGTTTTAGTAAATCAACCCCTTTGGGTTTTAGTGTGTAGCCTTAGGATTTGGAAAGTTGATCGCCTTATACCGCGGCTTGATTTCAGATCACGTGATCATCTTGTTTAGCCTATCATGGCAATCACAGGGCCATAAGGGTGGGTTTAGAACGGCAACACATTTTTGCTATTTTTAGTTAAACCCGGCCCTTGGACTGGATTGCTACTAGCACTCTTGGATACTGGAGGGAGCATAAGGAACCAATCTGTGTGATTGTTAATCATGTGATCACCATGGTTGGCCTGTAGTGATCAGAGTTTAAGTTTGTGTCAATAACAAACTTTGTGTATGGCTGCAGTGCCATGTCACCATGCAACTGGCATGATAGGCAACAGCCCTATGCCCTGAGGGTGGCTATGGACAAGAAAATGTCTCACCTGTAAGGATAACGCTTGCTATAATACCTGTCTTCTACAGCTCACACTCTTTCCGGACCCACTTTAATATATATATATATATATATATATATATAGACTATTGGAGACATGATACAAGCTTTGTACCAATATATATAACACTTCCTATATTACCTGTCTTCAACAGGTCACACTCTTTCCGGACCCAATCTGATATATATATATATATATATATATATATATATATATATATATATATATATATATATATATATATATATATATATATATATATGATGAAAGCTTTGTACCAATATATTTTTGGAAAAGGAGCACTCAACTTCATCACCACAAAAACAGCTTGGCCACCACAGACAGCTTGGCAACCCAAAAAGGTTGGCCAAGCTGTCTATAAATCCAGAACTACCCAATAGCTGCCAATGTTACCCCACTCCTCTATAGCAATCTCCTCTGTGATAGATGTTCACTGTGCATGTTCCATTCCACTCAAATGGAAAATTTCCAAAAATAAAACAATTCCAACAGTTGTATGTCCTCATTATTGCCCCCTACATAGCCTGACTTTTCCTAGACAATTGTTGGCAATTCTTTAGATTTATATAATTCTTTATATTGTTAAAGCCTTAGTGCTTAAATTAGGTAACATATTTAAATGATAGTTTAGTATTTTTAACATTAGTGTTCTATTATTTTAAGTAGGGTGGTTACATTTATAGGTTAATTTGTTTTTTTGTCATAATCAATGTACGTTACTTAATTTAATCATTAGAGATATCTTTATTAATGTATTCTATACATTAATCATTTACTCCTCTATATTTATTTCTGCTCATTTCTTGTCATTCTTTTCTTCCAATATAAGCTGAAATAACCGCAGCACCATTTTTACATTTAATACCCATTGAATACTTGAGCATCCAGCTTTCTTAGGGGTGACGGTTGGGAGTTATTTTTTATTTGACAATAGTTGTCACAAAGATAACCATTATTAGACATACCACAGAAAAAATTCAGCCTAAAAACTATTTTTTTTAACCTTTAACCCTTTGTTAAATACTGTAGGCTGTTTGCTTTTTTAATGGTGCTTTTTAGAGAAAATGTTGATATTTTGCCATCACTGCACCATTGAAAACAAAGTATGGTGAAAATGTTCCATGGAAATAATTTAGCCTAGAAGCCAAAATACACGTTGTTGACTTTAGACCCTTTAAAATGCCAATACAGTAAATTAATTTACATGTTGGATAAGACCAAATAATTGGGTGAATATTAGGGTGCATTTTCTCAATGGCATTAAAAAAAAATCATCTGTATTGACATGTAAGGAAAATAGCTGTATTGCTTTTATTTTTTTTATGCCTTTCACTAATATATATTGCATTTGAAAATAATCAGCATAATATAGGACTGGCAGTTTGACTGTACATCAGTGGTTAAATATTCTGTTTGCTTTGGAGGGATTTTATTAAGATTTTTTTTATTTTTAGAGAGAACTCAGACCAAAATATAATAATTAAAAAACAAAAAAACTAAAACAGAACATGTACACACCTTTTTGCCGTGCAATGAGCATATATCAGTATCAAACCCTAAACAGTCTTGGTGGTACTGTAAATGGGATATACAAGTGAAAATATTTTATTAAAAACAGCATTAGCCATTTAAACAGTGCTAGAAAATATTTCGTCAAAAACAGTATTAGCCATTCAAACAGTGCTAGAAAATATTTTATTAAAAACAGTATTAGCCATTTAAACAGTGCTAGAAAATATTTTATTAAAAATAGTATTAGCCATTCAAACAGTGCTATGCACTGAACAAATTGAAAAGTCTGTTTTAATATGTTGTTTCATTTAAATTGAATTTAGCACTCTACTTAACAAAAAGCCTAAAAAAAATTAAAAAAAAATGCTTGAAAATAATTTAAAAATCTAAAATGTAAAACAGCTAAAAATTCTATTGCTAGAGTAAAAAAATATGTCTAGTTCGGTGAACATCAAAAGCAGTATGCTTTTTTTTGTATAGGGAAAATGTGTATCTATTTATCTATCTATCTATCTATCTATCTATCTATCTATCTATCTATCTATCTATCTATCTATCTATCTATCTATCTATCTATCTATCTATCTATCTATCTATCTATCTATCTATCTATCTATCTATCTATCTATCTATCTATCTATCTATCTATCTATCTATCTATCTATCTATCTATCTATCTATCTATCTATCTATCTATCTATTTATCTGTCTATGTCAAAATGTTTATTTTTTTTCTTTTATCACTTAAAATAATGCATACTTATTTGCAAAATTCTGAAATATTAACCTTATGCTTTCCACCATATATAGCTTGAAGGCGCAGGGGTTATAAATGATTTTCTTTTTTTGTGCGCACCTCAAAGGGTCAAAGGATTGCACCATAATTCAAATAAGGAAGTAGAATTAATGTGCGGTTGAACAGCCTCTGGAAGATTAAGAGAAGCTCTGTACACTTTCGATCTGTTGATACCAGGCGAACGGGAACGCAACTCTAGTTTGATAGCAGACGTGAATAATCCAATGACCTTTTGCTTTGGAGTTGTAAAGCTTGGTGTTATTGCATTGTGCTGGTGTCTAGAGGTGGGAGTATCATTAAAGCCCTCTGTCCAGTCTACCCAGGTGCGTTCTTCCCACCATCACAAGGTCTAGATTTAATATTTGCAGCCAAACTGACGCAAAGATCCCCCTGCTATCACTTTTAGTTAATGGTGTGCTGAATTTAGCCCCGAGCTCCTCTACTCTCCCCATCACAACCAATAATCTTTACTCTGGCTGCTTCTTGTGTATCGATGCCTTCTTCAGCCCGGGGCAAATACTTTGATATGCTAATATTTCCGAGTAGCAAACTCTGTTGAGATCATATTAACGCCGCTCATACAGAGTGGAGCCTCTGCCTTGGTTGAATATTCAGATATCCGATTTCAAAAGAAATTACTTGAAGTAGCTAGCCTTCTATTTACAGGGGAGCCGTCAGTGATTTTTAATCATTAATTTTTTTTTTTTTTTTTACTTTCTCAAGAATTGATGCTTAGTTAAACAGATCAGGGTGTTTTTTTTTTTTTTTGGTAAACCGTTTGATACACAGTAAAGTGTACGGTTGCACTTAACTTAGTTTATTATAGGATTCGGTTTTAGGTTTTTTTTTTGTTTTTTTTTGCTTGCTGTATTTTAGATACAAAGACATAAAAAAATAAAGTGACTCTTTGGCCCGCACCATTTTATAAAACCTGAATGGCGGACTCCAAAAAAACTCATGTTCCTCTTTGTGATCATGCAGTCTGAATGCCCCAGGCAAATTTCAAAAAGCTTAAATACTACTATCGCCTCTAGGCCATGACGAGAGGACAAGACTACCGGCAACAGAGAGTTTTTTTTTTTCTTCCTCCGATTGCCCTTGGCAACATAAAATACAAACTACTTTGAATCAAAACATTTTTGGGGAATTAATATGATCTGAACTCCTTTCGTTTTAAAAGATCTTGAGTTTGTCAAATCGCTTAGAGGTGACTGACATACGAATGGCGAGGCATTTTATTTCTAGATAGGAATGTCAGATCTTATTTGATTAAAACTCTCTTCCAGCCCAGCAATGCTAGACAAATGTCTGCTACCAGCAGAGGATCCAGAACTACTCCTAACCACCCACCTTATTGCTTAGGCATTTTTCATATGGTTTCACGTGCTTCATTGACACGCAACTCAATGGTCACACCACGCCTTCACGCCCGGCTGTCATCTGAGGTCTATGGCTATGACAAAGAGTTGAGAATTTTAATTTTTCAAAGTAATTGCTTCCTTTTCTTTGTGAATAAGGTGGCACTGTGTTCAGTTCAGTCATCCAATATCATGCAAGCATACATCAGGTTTTGATATTCAAACTAAACACAACTCAACCTTAGGTAAAATTTCAATGGCAAAGGAACATCCTATACTCCTTTAGTATGGATTTCAAAACTGGGCATGATTCAACTATGGTAGACCTTTTAAAAGGTGAGACTGCTGCCTTTATTTGCATTTTTTTTTAGGGAGGTTAAAAAATAATCTAATTTTGCGATCGTTTTTTTAGTTACTGTGACACTTAGGGAGGTCACTGTAAACAATCACCCCATCTAAGACACAAAAATGACTTAACGAATAATGCTTCTATTGCACTTTAATGCCTTGGGAAGTTTTATCCATTTTTTTCTTTCTTCTGATACTGTGTTGTAGTAAATTCTTGAAGGGAGTAATGAAGGATAATGCATCAACTAGTAACCATGAATGTCAAGAGAACAGAATATTCCATTTGCTTTTTGGAAGCCTATAATCAGATTCCTTTAGGTATTGTGAGGGTTTTAGTGGACCAACATACCCAATCCGTTCATTATTAAAGGGTCAGTCTACAAGATATTTTAGGTATAGATGGCATTTGGTGGTTGAGTCTTTTTTATAGCTGTGGAAAAACATAGGCCGCTGATATGCAACCAAAATTAAATATAAATGTGTACCTGTTCATAGAGAACGGGGTCTGTGCTATTCTGGCTCATTGTTAAAACGGTTCAGCTTGATGCAAATCCCACCCCTGTCTTTCTCAGCCCGCCTCTACCGACACTATCAAGAACCAGGGGACATAAACACTGCTCTGGTCCTGTACATTTTTACTTCTGATTTATAGATGACAGTGTACAGCCTCACATGGACAGCTGAGCCCCTTTTTAAGGCAACATTAGCAGTTCCAACCAGGTGAACTTTGTCATTGGAGCCCCTGAACCTTTAATTGACATTATTACAGGTACTTAAATAGCGCCAACAATTTTACGCTGAGCTTTACATATATATTGTATGTTCACATCAGTCCCTACTCTAAAAGAACTTACAATCTAAGGTCCTTAACTCACATTTATACATACACACACTAGGGCCAATTTAGACAGGAGCCATTTCATATACTAGCATGTCTTTGGAATGTGGAGGAAACCCAGGCAGGCACAGAGAAAACATGCAAACTTCCTTCTTTTTTCCTTCCTTCCTTCCTCCCTTCCTTCCTTCCTTCCTTCCTTCCTTCCTTCCTTCCTTCCTTCCTTCCTTCCTTCCTTCCTTCCTTCCTTCCTTCCTTCCTTCCCTCCTTCCTTCCTTCCTTCCTTCCCTCCTTTCTTCCTTCCTTTTTCCCTTCCTTCCCTAACTCCTTCCTTCCCTAACTTCTTCCTTCCTTCGTTCATCCTTCCATCTTTTCTTCCCTGTTTTCTTCCTTCTTTCCTTTTTTCCTTCCTTATAGTTATGATTACCTTGCCTTCCTATTTTTGAGCTCTCAAAACAAAGCTGGTGGCATATATGCAGAAATATAAGACATGTATTTATTTCCTTTTTTCCTTCTTTCTTTCCTTCCTTCCTTCCTTCTTATTTTTGAGCTGTGAAGACAAAGCTGGTGGCAGATGTGCGAAAATGTAATGCATTTAACTCCTCCCTTCTTTCATTTCTTTATTCCTTCCTTACTTCCCTCCTTTTTATTTTTGAACTCTAAAGACAAAGCTGGTAGGAGAAGTGCGAGAAATGTTACACGTTTAAACCTTTACTTTGTATTTTTTCTTCTTTCTTCCTGGAAATTATGAAAGCTTCTTTCAACTATCCTGGATCTGTTCCAAAACTGGAACCCCTTTACCCCCAACATTTTCCTTCCTTCCCTTTGTATTTTTTCTTCTTTCCTTCCTTCCTCCTTTCCTTTGTTCCTTCCATCACACTGTTCGAAAAAAAATTCTCAACTCCTTTACTAAATCAACAGCAATGCGTCATAGCCATGGACCATTGGTGGGTTTTTCTCCCATAATAATGGTTATAAAACCATAAATATTGCCCTGCCTTTAAAAAGTTAATAAAAAACAGATGACCTACCCATCCACCTGGGTATTATTATTTTTTTATGCATATAATTTTATGCATATTTATTTTCTGGCATATAGACATCCCCAACATGTTTTGCGGCTCTATTCTCAGTAGACACCCTGGGTGCTGTATTTATGCCAAAGAATCTGCCCGAGGCTTTTCATTTTTTCCAACTCTCAGAGAAAATTAGGACATTTTGGCAAAAAGTTTCCATATTGGTAAAATGCATTGAAGTTAATAGCAAAGGTGGTTTGGGTGCAGAGGACTTCAGGGGCTCCTGGAAGTTATAAAAGCTCCTTTCAACAATCCTGGATCTGTTCTTGTACCAAAACTGGAACCCCGTTTTCTCCCAATATTTTGTGGGTTTTTTTTACAGAAGTTGAAAAATAGACAATAAAAAGAAGCGCTCACATGGACAGAAAAAACACTGCCCTTAGTTATGTGAGCATCTAAATGCAGCACTTTAGTAATCAACGAACCCGTGCAAATAAATGCATGCACGTGTTACAGGTATGTGCAAAAATATGTACTGTGTATAGCTGGGGAAGAAAAAAGTAGGACACCTCTGTGTCCAGGTCCGCACAGAATCGTGCATAAACACATCTAAATGTTAATAGTTTAGGTACCTATTTTACACAGGATCTTCTACCAGCTGTCCCCTGTGTTCATGCAGAAAATACACATATGCCTTTGTGAATGAACTTTAAAAGGTTAAATACAAAAAAAAAAATAAAAAAAGGGATAATCACAAAAAAATAAATAAATAAAAAACCACAAATAAAGTGAACACTTAAGGCCATATTTATAAAGGAGTAAATGGAACTTTCACCAAAAACTCACTGCAAGTAAATCAATTGCTCCAATTAAAAACACCAGGAAGATTTTGCTTATATGCTTGGTAAATGTCACATTGACTACTTTATAAACATATCCCTTAGGCTCAGTTCACACTAGGTCGCTCCGACTTAGGGGGCGACCTGTGAAGTCGCGTGCAGCACGACTTGCACAGACTTCATAAAATGAATGTCTATGCAAGTCGCCTCCAGGTCGCCCCGAAGTAGTACAGGACCCTTTTTCTAAGTCGGAGCGACTTGTGTCCCTCCTATTAGAACGGCTCCTGTACCGCACAATGGGAGCGTGGCGGACAGCGACTTGTCAGGCTGACAAGTCGCGGTCCAAGTCGGACTAGTGTGAATGCGGTCTTAATGTAATAAATAAAATGACCATAACTACACAAAAAAAAATAAAAAAAAACATTCTTTCGAAATTATTAAAAAGAGTCAATTTTTTTTAGCCAAATTTCACCTAAGCAAATACAGAAACCCCATTTTGGTGAAACTGCAGTTCATCTCTAATCATCTGATACTGCCAGTTCTGGAATGAATCATCTGGTCATCTGATCACCAGAAAGCCTGGGAGCCTCACTTTGGGGTTGATTTACTAAAACTGGAGAGTGCAAAATCTGGTGTAGCTGTACATGGTAGCCAAATAACCTCTAACTTCAGCTTGTTCAATTAAAATATAACTAAAGGCAAAACTTTTTTTTTTTAGTTTTGGATAGAGTGGAGGTGGATTAGAACACCTGTCAGTTTTTATTGCTGTCTGTGCCCGCTGTTTGGAGATTCCCCCTCTCTATTTGTTCTGTTTACCATTATTATTGAAAGTGAAAGTAAAAGAAAACCAAAATTTTGGGTTGCCCCCAGAAAAGTGATAGAGAGGAAATCTTCCACTGGGGCCACTAGTTCTGGTGACATGAGGGTCCCCAAGGAATTCCCTTAATTTTTAGGTATTTCCTCTATCTTCCTGTTTGGCTATGGGACACGAAGTGAAAGTAAATCTCCTCAATGGGACACAAATGGCAAAAAAAAAAAAAAAAAAACAGTGGTTATAACCCTCCCTTGCTGTATTCAAAATTAATAAAAAGGTTTTATCCATAGTTCTACTTCAAGCGTTGACAAAAAAACCTAGAAGCTGGTTTCTCTGCAGGTTTTGCATTCTCCAATTTTACTAGACCAACCCCATTGTGTTGTTCAATAAGGAAAGTTTGGAAAATGTACATTACGGATGTTGATCCTACGGGTACTTTAGATTTAGGAACTACTACTAGTTCTACCATGGCTAATGATAAATTGGCAATCAATTTGAGGTGTTTGCCCAGAAACTAGAGCAAAAATTTGAGAAAACGGGAAGAATACATGTGGATCAAGATGTTGGTGATAACTGTGGATATAATCCTGGGGTACGTACCTAGCATTCATTAGAACAGAAGAAGTAGCTTGGATAAGATACGAAACATCTTCAACATTACAAAACAGGCCCAGATGAATGTAAGTACCTACTACTAGATGCCCTTAGACTTCTTATCTTTGAAACAAGTCAATTACCCCAATAACACTTAAATCACTATCTATATATCCTAATCTTTTAAACTAGTCATTATTACTCAAGTGTGTCAAGAAAAAAATATATTATATTTAAATAATGGTTGTATTTCATCATTCTATTTTGTTACATAACGGGTCCATAATCAACCCAAAGAGCTTGTATCTTTAAAATATTAGGTTAGCCAATAAATGCTATTACCTAAAGTGATTGTAAAGTCTAAAATATTTTTTTTAAATAATAAATGAATTATACTTACCTGTTCAGTGAATTGGTAATTGCAAAGAGCAGCCCCGAACCTTCTCTTCTAGGGGTCCCCCTCTGGTGCTGTTGACTCCTCCTGTCCTCTGTGCTCCGTGAGCCACCAGAGTATGTAGCTTCCTATGAAAAATAGAAAAAACACATGAGAAGGAGGGGGCTGCACACCCCAAGTTACTTATATAAAGAAAGAAGGATTCCCCCAGGGGTTTTTTAGCAGCAAAAATGATTCCCGAGATCAAAAATGTAAAATAATTGGTTTTATTAACAATTTGTTAAAAAATTCCACATGGAAGAAAATATGAGCTCTGGTTACAATATTGAGCCATCAGGAGGACATAAAGAAACAATACATGAATAAAAACAATCACAACCGAGTGGAAAGCTGACGCGTTTCAACCTATTCCTTAGTGGTCTTCCTCAGTGGGTGTGTGATGTCTACAAGATACATTGTGAAATTGGGGAAACAGTATACAAAACATATCAAGGTGGCTATAATAATATAGCCTGTATATTAACCATTACGCCGATGGGTGTCTTTTTTGCTTTCTATGAAGGCGCACATGTGGGCTCCCTCTGGAGCCGAGCTGTGTGCGTCCATAGACACACACACACACACAGTGTGTCTCGGGCCCACCCCCCGCTCACTGCTCACAGGATTTGATTGGCAGCAGCAGGAGCCAATGGCTCTCGTTTCTGCTTCTCTGTCCTGCGAATGCAGGGAGAGTGGAGAAAGCCTCTACAGATGGGCACAGGTAAGTATTTGGGAGGGGGGGAGCATACTAATACTGGGGCATTTTTTACCTTAGTGCACGGAATGCATTAGGGTAAAAAAAAAATGTCATGCCTTTACAACCACATTAATCACTGTTTATAAAGGGCCTTGAACTCTACCTATTCTACCTGGTGGGTAAAACAGACTTTTTGTTAGCCAACTCCTAAAGATTCTGGTAGTTGTAGAGCCGCTTTTACAGTACTTTGAAGATGCCGCTCTGATGTTGCACCGTTCCTATCCCTACCGCATCTTTTATATTTTACCATGGTGTGTTTGTGTGCACCAAAAATGTATTTTAGTGTATTTTTTCCTAAAAATATATATTTGATAAACAGTTGTGCAAATATTGTGCTACATAAAAAAAATGGAACTTTCACCATTATATTCTATAGGGCCTCTGCTTTTAGAAAGCTTTCACAGTATTATTTTTAGCAAAAAAAAATGCAGATTTTAACGTGTGTAAAAAAAAAGAAAAAGAAAAAAAAAATTCTCTGGAAACAAAGTGGTTAAAGTGCACTATTACCCAAGAAATAAAATGTAATATGTGACAGCCTACCAGTCCTTGGATATGGTGGGTGTATTTGTTTCTTTTTTTTTACCTGTTTCCTTTTTTTTTTTTTACCTTGTGAACCTTCCAGTAACATACTTCCTGTCCTAGTGTGACAACGCTCACTCACTGTACTGTACAGGGGAGCAGCATTGTCATATTAGGACAGGAAGTGTGTTGGGACTACAAAATCTACATAATACAAGGGGAGGTGTTCTGTAGCCTCCAGTGAGAACTGGGCAGGACTGATAATGCTGCAAAGTGTACAGAGTCCACTGAATTTCTGGCAGGGTCAACAGGTATTTTTTTGCACATATGAAGGTGATAATAAAACATAATATCACTGCTATGTTTAATGGACTGCAGGGGAGAAAATAAGATAATTAATTGTTAGGGTTTACTCTAAATTACAAACTTTCTACCTCAATTGTGGAGATCTTTTAAAGAGGATGTGCCCTTTGTAAAATAAATAAATAAATAAAAGCCAGCAGCTACAGATCTCAAATACAGAAATTGCCCATGGGACTTTAAAGATAGCAAATCACAGCATTC
>NW_028119442.1:0-36040 GCF_965119305.1 Pelophylax lessonae | reverse complement strand
ATCCGCCGAGGTAGCGGGAGGTTGCAGCTAATTTGCGGCCGACCACCCGCAGCATTCCCGGCCGCGGGTGGCTCCGATGCCCCGGTCGGTTCTCACCTCAATTTCCAGCTAGGGACCCCAAAACTTTTGGCAGACCTAGAAGGGGTCATGGACCCCTTGACCACCAAGTTTTACGTCCCTGCCACCTACGGTTCAGGAGATATGGGCCGGCAAAAACCGCAAGTTACAATCCGCCGAGGTAGCGGGAGGTTGCCGCTAATTTGCGGCCGACCACCCGCAGCATTCCCGGCCGCGGGTGGCTCCGATGCCCCGGTCGGTTCTCACCTCAATTTCCAGCTAGGGACCCCAAAACTTTTGGCAGACCTAGAAGGGGTCATGGACCCCCTGACCACCAAGTTTTACGTCCCTGCCACCTACGGTTCAGGAGATATGGGCCGGCAAAAACCGCAAGTTACAATCCGCCGAGGTAGCGGGAGGTTGCCGCTAATTTGCGGCCGACCACCCGCAGCATTCCGGCCGCGGGTGGCTCCGATGCCCCGGTCGGTTCTCACCTCAATTTCCAGCTAGGGACCCCAAAACTTTTGGCAGACCTAGAAGGGGTCATGGACCCCTTGACCACCAAGTTTTACGTCCCTGCCACCTACGGTTCAGGAGATATGGGCCGGCAAAAACCGCAAGTTACAATCCGCCGAGGTAGCGGGAGGTTGCCGCTAATTTGCGGCCGACCACCCGCAGCATTCCCGGCCGCGGGTGGCTCCGATGCCCCGGTCGGTTCTCACCTCAATTTCCAGCTAGGGACCCCAAAACTTTTGGCAGACCTAGAAGGGGTCATGGACCCCCTGACCACCAAGTTTTACGTCCCTGCCACCTACGGTTCAGGAGATATGGGCCGGCAAAAACCGCAAGTTACAATCCGCCGAGGTAGCGGGAGGTTGCCGCTAATTTGCGGCCGACCACCCGCAGCATTCCCGGCCGCGGGTGGCTCCGATGCCCCGGTCGGTTCTCACCTATATTTCCAGCTAGGGACCCCAAAACTTTTGGCAGACCTAGAAGGGGTCATGGACCCCTTGACCACCAAGTTTTACGTCCCTGCCACCTACGGTTCAGGAGATATGGGCCGGCAAAAACCGCAAGTTACAATCCGCCGAGGTAGCGGGAGGTTGCCGCTAATTTGCGGCCGACCACCCGCAGCATTCCCGGCCGCGGGTGGCTCCGATGCCCCGGTCGGTTCTCACCTCAATTTCCAGCTAGGGACCCCAAAACTTTTGGCAGACCTAGAAGGGGTCATGGACCCCTTGACCACCAAGTTTTACGTCCCTGCCACCTACGGTTCAGGAGATATGGGCCGGCAAAAACCGCAAAATCCGCCCGAGGTAGCGGGAGGTTGCCGCTAATTTTGCGGCCGACCACCCGCAGCATTCCCGGCCGCGGGTGGGCTCCGATGCCCCGGTCGGTTCTCACCTCAATTTCCAGCTAGGGACCCAAAAACTTTTGGCAGACCTAGAAGGGGTCATGGACCCCCTGACCACCAAGTTTTACGTCCCTGCCACCTACGGTTCAGGAGATATGGGCCGGCAAAAACCACAAGTTACAATCCGCCGAGGTAGCGGGAGGTTGCCGCTAATTTGCGGCCGACCACCCGCAGCATTCCCGGCCGCGGGTGGCTCCGATGCCCCGGTCGGTTCTCACCTATTTCCAGCTAGGGGACCCCAAAACTTTTGGCAGACCTAGAAGGGGTCATGGACCCCTTGACCACCAAGTTTTACGTCCCTGCCACCTACGGTTCAGGAGATATGGGCCGGCAAAAACCGCAAGTTACAATCCGCCGAGGTAGCGGGAGGTTGCCGCTAATTTGCGGCCGACCACCCGCAGCATTCCCGGCCGCGGGTGGCTCCGATGCCCCGGTCGGTTCTCACCTCAATTTCCAGCTAGGGACCCCAAAACTTTTGGCAGACCTAGAAGGGGTCATGGACCCCTTGACCACCAAGTTTTACGTCCCTGCCACCTACGGTTCAGGAGATATGGGCCGGCAAAAACCGCAAGTTACAATCCGCCGAGGTAGCGGGAGGTTGCCGCTAATTTGCGGCCGACCACCCGCAGCATTCCCGGCCGCGGGTGGCTCCGATGCCCCGGTCGGTTCTCACCTCAATTTCCAGCTAGGGACCCCAAAACTTTTGGCAGACCTAGAAGGGGTCATGGACCCCCTGACCACCAAGTTTTACGTCCCTGCCACCTACGGTTCAGGAGATATGGGCCGGCAAAAACCACAAGTTACAATCCGCCGAGGTAGCGGGAGGTTGCCGCTAATTTGCGGCCGACCACCCGCAGCATTCCCGGCCGCGGGTGGCTCCGATGCCCCGGTCGGTTCTCACCTATATTTCCAGCTAGGGACCCCAAAACTTTTGGCAGACCTAGAAGGGGTCATGGACCCCTTGACCACCAAGTTTTACGTCCCTGCCACCTACGGTTCAGGAGATATGGGCCGGCAAAAACCGCAAGTTACAATCCGCCGAGGTAGCGGGAGGTTGCCGCTAATTTGCGGCCGACCACCCGCAGCATTCCCGGCCGCGGGTGGCTCCGATGCCCCGGTCGGTTCTCACCTCAATTTCCAGCTAGGGACCCCAAAACTTTTGGCAGACCTAGAAGGGGTCATGGACCCCCTTGACCACCAAGTTTTACGTCCCTGCCACCTACGGTTCAGGAGATATGGGCCGGCAAAAACCACAAGTTACAATCCGCCGAGGTAGCGGGAGGTTGCCGCTAATTTGCGGCCGACCACCCGCAGCATTCCCGGCCGCGGGTGGCTCCGATGCCCCGGTCGGTTCTCCACCTCATATTTCCAGCTAGGGACCCCAAAACTTTTGGCAGACCTAGAAGGGGTCATGGACCCCTTGACCACCAAGTTTTACGTCCCTGCCACCTACGGTTCAGGAGATATGGGCCGGCAAAAACCGCAAGTTACAATCCGCCGAGGTAGCGGGAGGTTGCCGCTAATTTGCGGCCGACCACCCGCAGCATTCCCGGCCGCGGGTGGCTCCGATGCCCCGGTCGGTTCTCACCTATATTTCCAGCTAGGGACCCCAAAACTTTTGGCAGACCTAGAAGGGGTCATGGACCCCTTGACCACCAAGTTTTACGTCCCTGCCACCTACGGTTCAGGAGATATGGGCCGGCAAAAACCGCAAGTTACAATCCGCCGAGGTAGCGGGAGGTTGCCGCTAATTTGCGGCCGACCACCCGCAGCATTCCCGGCCGCGGGTGGCTCCGATGCCCCGGTCGGTTCTCACCTCAATTTCCAGCTAGGGACCCCAAAACTTTTGGCAGACCTAGAAGGGGTCATGGACCCCTTGACCACCAAGTTTTACGTCCCTGCCACCTACGGTTCAGGAGATATGGGCCGGCAAAAACCGCAAGTTACAATCCGCCGAGGTAGCGGGAGGTTGCCGCTAATTTGCGGCCGACCACCCGCAGCATTCCCGGCCGCGGGTGGCTCCGATGCCCCGGTCGGTTCTCACCTCAATTTCCAGCTAGGGACCCCAAAACTTTTGGCAGACCTAGAAGGGGTCATGGACCCCTTGACCACCAAGTTTTACGTCCCTGCCACCTACGGTTCAGGAGATATGGGCCGGCAAAAACCGCAAGTTACAATCCGCCGAGGTAGCGGGAGGTTGCCGCTAATTTGCGGCCGACCACCCGCAGCATTCCCGGCCGCGGGTGGCTCCGATGCCCCGGTCGGTTCTCACCTCAATTTCCAGCTAGGGACCCCAAAACTTTTGGCAGACCTAGAAGGGGTCATGGACCCCCTGACCACCAAGTTTTACGTCCCTGCCACCTACGGTTCAGGAGATATGGGCCGGCAAAAACCGCAAGTTACAATCCGCCGAGGTAGCGGGAGGTTGCCGCTAATTTGCGGCCGACCACCCGCAGCATTCCCGGCCGCGGGTGGCTCCGATGCCCCGGTCGGTTCTCACCTATATTTCCAGCTAGGGACCCCAAAACTTTTGGCAGACCTAGAAGGGGTCATGGACCCCTTGACCACCAAGTTTTACGTCCCTGCCACCTACGGTTCAGGAGATATGGGCCGGCAAAAACCGCAAGTTACAATCCGCCGAGGTAGCGGGAGGTTGCCGCTAATTTGCGGCCGACCACCCGCAGCATTCCCGGCCGCGGGTGGCTCCGATGCCCCGGTCGGTTCTCACCTCAATTTCCAGCTAGGGACCCCAAAACTTTTGGCAGACCTAGAAGGGGTCATGGACCCCTTGACCACCAAGTTTTACGTCCCTGCCACCTACGGTTCAGGAGATATGGGCCGGCAAAAACCGCAAGTTACAATCCGCCGAGGTAGCGGGAGGTTGCCGCTAATTTGCGGCCGACCACCCGCAGCATTCCCGGCCGCGGGTGGCTCCGATGCCCCGGTCGGTTCTCACCTCAATTTCCAGCTAGGGACCCCAAAACTTTTGGCAGACCTAGAAGGGGTCATGGACCCCTTGACCACCAAGTTTTACGTCCCTGCCACCTACGGTTCAGGAGATATGGGCCGGCAAAAACCGCAAGTTACAATCCGCCGAGGTAGCGGGAGGTTGCCGCTAATTTGCGGCCGACCACCCGCAGCATTCCCGGCCGCGGGTGGCTCCGATGCCCCGGTCGGTTCTCACCTCAATTTCCAGCTAGGGACCCCAAAACTTTTGGCAGACCTAGAAGGGGTCATGGACCCCTTGACCACCAAGTTTTACGTCCCTGCCACCTACGGTTCAGGAGATATGGGCCGGAAAAAACCGCAAGTTACAATCCGCCGAGGTAGCGGGAGGTTGCCGCTAATTTGCGGCCGACCACCCGCAGCATTCCCGGCCGCGGGTGGCTCCGATGCCCCGGTCGGTTCTCACCTCAATTTCCAGCTAGGGACCCCAAAACTTTTGGCAGACCTAGAAGGGGTCATGGACCCCTTGACCACCAAGTTTTACGTCCCTGCCACCTACGGTTCAGGAGATATGGGCCGGCAAAAACCGCAAGTTACAATCCGCCGAGGTAGCGGGAGGTTGCCGCTAATTTGCGGCCGACCACCCGCAGCATTCCCGGCCGCGGGTGGCTCCGATGCCCCGGTCGGTTCTCACCTCAATTTCCAGCTAGGGACCCCAAAACTTTTGGCAGACCTAGAAGGGGTCATGGACCCCTTGACCACCAAGTTTTACGTCCCTGCCACCTACGGTTCAGGAGATATGGGCCGGCAAAAACCGCAAGTTACAATCCGCCAAGGTAGCGGGAGGTTGCCGCTAATTTGCGGCCGACCACCCGCAGCATTCCCGGCCGCGGGTGGCTCCGATGCCCCGGTCGGTTCTCACCTCAATTTCCAGCTAGGGACCCCAAAACTTTTGGCAGACCTAGAAGGGGTCATGGACCCCTTGACCACCAAGTTTTACGTCCCTGCCACCTACGGTTCAGGAGATATGGGCCGGCAAAAACCGCAAGTTACAATCCGCCGAGGTAGCGGGAGGTTGCAGCTAATTTGCGGCCGACCACCCGCAGCATTCCCGGCCGCGGGTGGCTCCGATGCCCCGGTCGGTTCTCACCTCAATTTCCAGCTAGGGACCCCAAAACTTTTGGCAGACCTAGAAGGGGTCATGGACCCCTTGACCACCAAGTTTTACGTCCCTGCCACCTACGGTTCAGGAGATATGGGCCGGCAAAAACCGCAAGTTACAATCCGCCGAGGTAGCGGGAGGTTGCCGCTAATTTGCGGCCGACCACCCGCAGCATTCCCGGCCGCGGGTGGCTCCGATGCCCCGGTCGGTTCTCACCTCAATTTCCAGCTAGGGACCCCAAAACTTTTGGCAGACCTAGAAGGGGTCATGGACCCCTTGACCACCAAGTTTTACGTCCCTGCCACCTACGGTTCAGGAGATATGGGCCGGCAAAAACCGCAAGTTACAATCCGCCGAGGTAGCGGGAGGTTGCCGCTAATTTGCGGCCGACCACCCGCAGCATTCCCGGCCGCGGGTGGCTCCGATGCCCCGGTCGGTTCTCACCTCAATTTCCAGCTAGGGACCCCAAAACTTTTGGCAGACCTAGAAGGGGTCATGGACCCCCTGACCACCAAGTTTTACGTCCCTGCCACCTACGGTTCAGGAGATATGGGCCGGCAAAAACCGCAAGTTACAATCCGCCGAGGTAGCGGGAGGTTGCCGCAAATTTGCGGCCGACCACCCGCAGCATTCCCGGCCGCGGGTGGCTCCGATGCCCCGGTCGGTTCTCACCTCAATTTCCAGCTAGGGACCCCAAAACTTTTGGCAGACCTAGAAGGGGTCATGGACCCCCTGACCACCAAGTTTTACGTCCCTGCCACCTACGGTTCAGGAGATATGGGCCGGCAAAAACCGCAAGTTACAATCCGCCGAGGTAGCGGGAGGTTGCCGCTAATTTGCGGCCGACCACCCGCAGCATTCCCGGCCGCGGGTGGCTCCGATGCCCCGGTCGGTTCTCACCTCAATTTCCAGCTAGGGACCCCAAAACTTTTGGCAGACCTAGAAGGGGTCATGGACCCCTTGACCACCAAGTTTTACGTCCCTGCCACCTACGGTTCAGGAGATATGGGCCGGCAAAAACCGCAAGTTACAATCCGCCGAGGTAGCGGGAGGTTGCCGCTAATTTGCGGCCGACCACCCGCAGCATTCCCGGCCGCGGGTGGCTCCGATGCCCCGGTCGGTTCTCACCTCAATTTCCAGCTAGGGACCCCAAAACTTTTGGCAGACCTAGAAGGGGTCATGGACCCCCTGACCACCAAGTTTTACGTCCCTGCCACCTACGGTTCAGGAGATATGGGCCGGCAAAAACCACAAGTTACAATCCGCCGAGGTAGCGGGAGGTTGCCGCTAATTTGCGGCCGACCACCCGCAGCATTCCCGGCCGCGGGTGGCTCCGATGCCCCGGTCGCTTCTCACCTATATTTCCAGCTAGGGACCCCAAAACTTTTGGCAGACCTAGAAGGGGTCATGGACCCCTTGACCACCAAGTTTTACGTCCCTGCCACCTACGGTTCAGGAGATATGGGCCGGCAAAAACCGCAAGTTACAATCCGCCGAGGTAGCGGGAGGTTGCCGCTAATTTGCGGCCGACCACCCGCAGCATTCCCGGCCGCGGGTGGCTCCGATGCCCCGGTCGGTTCTCACCTCAATTTCCAGCTAGGGACCCCAAAACTTTTGGCAGACCTAGAAGGGGTCATGGACCCCTTGACCACCAAGTTTTACGTCCCTGCCACCTACGGTTCAGGAGATATGGGCCGGCAAAAACCGCAAGTTACAATCCGCCGAGGTAGCGGGAGGTTGCCGCTAATTTGCGGCCGACCACCCGCAGCATTCCCGGCCGCGGGTGGCTCCGATGCCCCGGTCGGTTCTCACCTCAATTTCCAGCTAGGGACCCCAAAACTTTTGGCAGACCTAGAAGGGGTCATGGACCCCCTGACCACCAAGTTTTACGTCCCTGCCACCTACGGTTCAGGAGATATGGGCCGGCAAAAACCACAAGTTACAATCCGCCGAGGTAGCGGGAGGTTGCCGCTAATTTGCGGCCGACCACCCGCAGCATTCCCGGCCGCGGGTGGCTCCGATGCCCCGGTCGGTTCTCACCTATATTTCCAGCTAGGGACCCCAAAACTTTTGGCAGACCTAGAAGGGGTCATGGACCCCTTGACCACCAAGTTTTACGTCCCTGCCACCTACGGTTCAGGAGATATGGGCCGGCAAAAACCGCAAGTTACAATCCGCCGAGGTAGCGGGAGGTTGCCGCTAATTTGCGGCCGACCACCCGCAGCATTCCCGGCCGCGGGTGGCTCCGATGCCCCGGTCGGTTCTCACCTCAATTTCCAGCTAGGGACCCCAAAACTTTTGGCAGACCTAGAAGGGGTCATGGACCCCTTGACCACCAAGTTTTACGTCCCTGCCACCTACGGTTCAGGAGATATGGGCCGGCAAAAACCGCAAGTTACAATCCGCCGAGGTAGCGGGAGGTTGCCGCTAATTTGCGGCCGACCACCCGCAGCATTCCCGGCCGCGGGTGGCTCCGATGCCCCGGTCGGTTCTCACCTCAATTTCCAGCTAGGGACCCCAAAACTTTTGGCAGACCTAGAAGGGGTCATGGACCCCCTGACCACCAAGTTTTACGTCCCTGCCACCTACGGTTCAGGAGATATGGGCCGGCAAAAACCACAAGTTACAATCCGCCGAGGTAGCGGGAGGTTGCCGCTAATTTGCGGCCGACCACCCGCAGCATTCCCGGCCGCGGGTGGCTCCGATGCCCCGGTCGGTTCTCACCTATATTTCCAGCTAGGGACCCCAAAACTTTTGGCAGACCTAGAAGGGGTCATGGACCCCTTGACCACCAAGTTTTACGTCCCTGCCACCTACGGTTCAGGAGATATGGGCCGGCAAAAACCGCAAGTTACAATCCGCCGAGGTAGCGGGAGGTTGCCGCTAATTTGCGGCCGACCACCCGCAGCATTCCCGGCCGCGGGTGGCTCCGATGCCCCGGTCGGTTCTCACCTCAATTTCCAGCTAGGGACCCCAAAACTTTTGGCAGACCTAGAAGGGGTCATGGACCCCTTGACCACCAAGTTTTACGTCCCTGCCACCTACGGTTCAGGAGATATGGGCCGGCAAAAACCGCAAGTTACAATCCGCCGAGGTAGCGGGAGGTTGCCGCTAATTTGCGGCCGACCACCCGCAGCATTCCCGGCCGCGGGTGGCTCCGATGCCCCGGTCGGTTCTCACCTCAATTTCCAGCTAGGGACCCCAAAACTTTTGGCAGACCTAGAAGGGGTCATGGACCCCTTGACCACCAAGTTTTACGTCCCTGCCACCTACGGTTCAGGAGATATGGGCCGGCAAAAACCGCAAGTTACAATCCGCCGAGGTAGCGGGAGGTTGCCGCTAATTTGCGGCCGACCACCCGCAGCATTCCCGGCCGCGGGTGGCTCCGATGCCCCGGTCGGTTCTCACCTCAATTTCCAGCTAGGGACCCCAAAACTTTTGGCAGACCTAGAAGGGGTCATGGACCCCTTGACCACCAAGTTTTACGTCCCTGCCACCTACGGTTCAGGAGATATGGGCCGGAAAAAACCGCAAGTTACAATCCGCCGAGGTAGCGGGAGGTTGCCGCTAATTTGCGGCCGACCACCCGCAGCATTCCCGGCCGCGGGTGGCTCCGATGCCCCGGTCGGTTCTCACCTCAATTTCCAGCTAGGGACCCCAAAACTTTTGGCAGACCTAGAAGGGGTCATGGACCCCTTGACCACC
The DNA here is from genome assembly GCF_965119305.1 of Pelophylax lessonae. Classification (NCBI taxonomy): domain Eukaryota; kingdom Metazoa; phylum Chordata; class Amphibia; order Anura; family Ranidae; genus Pelophylax; species Pelophylax lessonae. The sequence continues at coordinate 26,756 of NW_028119442.1, read as the reverse complement.
AAGTTTTACGTCCCTGCCACCTACGGTTCAGGAGATATGGGCCGGCAAAAACCGCAAGTTACAATCCGCCGAGGTAGCGGGAGGTTGCCGCTAATTTGCGGCCGACCACCCGCAGCATTCCCGGCCGCGGGTGGCTCCGATGCCCCGGTCGGTTCTCACCTCAATTTCCAGCTAGGGACCCCAAAACTTTTGGCAGACCTAGAAGGGGTCATGGACCCCTTGACCACCAAGTTTTACGTCCCTGCCACCTACGGTTCAGGAGATATGGGCCGGCAAAAACCGCAAGTTACAATCCGCCGAGGTAGCGGGAGGTTGCCGCTAATTTGCGGCCGACCACCCGCAGCATTCCCGGCCGCGGGTGGCTCCGATGCCCCGGTCGGTTCTCACCTCAATTTCCAGCTAGGGACCCCAAAACTTTTGGCAGACCTAGAAGGGGTCATGGACCCCTTGACCACCAAGTTTTACGTCCCTGCCACCTACGGTTCAGGAGATATGGGCCGGCAAAAACCGCAAGTTACAATCCGCCGAGGTAGCGGGAGGTTGCCGCTAATTTGCGGCCGACCACCCGCAGCATTCCCGGCCGCGGGTGGCTCCGATGCCCCGGTCGGTTCTCACCTCAATTTCCAGCTAGGGACCCCAAAACTTTTGGCAGACCTAGAAGGGGTCATGGACCCCTTGACCACCAAGTTTTACGTCCCTGCCACCTACGGTTCAGGAGATATGGGCCGGCAAAAACCGCAAGTTACAATCCGCCGAGGTAGCGGGAGGTTGCCGCTAATTTGCGGCCGACCACCCGCAGCATTCCCGGCCGCGGGTGGCTCCGATGCCCCGGTCGGTTCTCACCTCAATTTCCAGCTAGGGACCCCAAAACTTTTGGCAGACCTAGAAGGGGTCATGGACCCCTTGACCACCAAGTTTTACGTCCCTGCCACCTACGGTTCAGGAGATATGGGCCGGCAAAAACCGCAAGTTACAATCCGCCGAGGTAGCGGGAGGTTGCCGCTAATTTGCGGCCGACCACCCGCAGCATTCCCGGCCGCGGGTGACTCCGATGCCCCGGTCGGTTCTCACCTCAATTTCCAGCTAGGGACCCCAAAACTTTTGGCAGACCTAGAAGGGGTCATGGACCCCCTGACCACCAAGTTTTACGTCCCTGCCACCTACGGTTCAGGAGATATGGGCCGGCAAAAACCGCAAGTTACAATCCGCCGAGGTAGCGGGAGGTTGCAGCTAATTTGCGGCCGACCACCCGCAGCATTCCCGGCCGCGGGTGGCTCCGATGCCCCGGTCGGTTCTCACCTCAATTTCCAGCTAGGGACCCCAAAACTTTTGGCAGACCTAGAAGGGGTCATGGACCCCTTGACCACCAAGTTTTACGTCCCTGCCACCTACGGTTCAGGAGATATGGGCCGGCAAAAACCGCAAGTTACAATCCGCCGAGGTAGCGGGAGGTTGCCGCTAATTTGCGGCCGACCACCCGCAGCATTCCCGGCCGCGGGTGGCTCCGATGCCCCGGTCGGTTCTCACCTATATTTCCAGCTAGGGACCCCAAAACTTTTGGCAGACCTAGAAGGGGTCATGGACCCCTTGACCACCAAGTTTTACGTCCCTGCCACCTACGGTTCAGGAGATATGGGCCGGCAAAAACCGCAAGTTACAATCCGCCGAGGTAGCGGGAGGTTGCCGCTAATTTGCGGCCGACCACCCGCAGCATTCCCGGCCGCGGGTGGCTCCGATGCCCCGGTCGGTTCTCACCTATATTTCCAGCTAGGGACCCCAAAACTTTTGGCAGACCTAGAAGGGGTCATGGACCCCTTGACCACCAAGTTTTACGTCCCTGCCACCTACGGTTCAGGAGATATGGGCCGGCAAAAACCGCAAGTTACAATCCGCCGAGGTAGCGGGAGGTTGCCGCTAATTTGCGGCCGACCACCCGCAGCATTCCCGGCCGCGGGTGGCTCCGATGCCCCGGTCGGTTCTCACCTCAATTTCCAGCTAGGGACCCCAAAACTTTTGGCAGACCTAGAAGGGGTCATGGACCCCTTGACCACCAAGTTTTACGTCCCTGCCACCTACGGTTCAGGAGATATGGGCCGGCAAAAACCGCAAGTTACAATCCGCCGAGGTAGCGGGAGGTTGCCGCTAATTTGCGGCCGACCACCCGCAGCATTCCCGGCCGCGGGTGGCTCCGATGCCCCGGTCGGTTCTCACCTCAATTTCCAGCTAGGGACCCCAAAACTTTTGGCAGACCTAGAAGGGGTCATGGACCCCTTGACCACCAAGTTTTACGTCCCTGCCACCTACGGTTCAGGAGATATGGGCCGGCAAAAACCGCAAGTTACAATCCGCCGAGGTAGCGGGAGGTTGCCGCTAATTTGCGGCCGACCACCCGCAGCATTCCCGGCCGCGGGTGGCTCCGATGCCCCGGTCGGTTCTCACCTCAATTTCCAGCTAGGGACCCCAAAACTTTTGGCAGACCTAGAAGGGGTCATGGACCCCTTGACCACCAAGTTTTACGTCCCTGCCACCTACGGTTCAGGAGATATGGGCCGGCAAAAACCGCAAGTTACAATCCGCCGAGGTAGCGGGAGGTTGCCGCTAATTTGCGGCCGACCACCCGCAGCATTCCCGGCCGCGGGTGGCTCCGATGCCCCGGTCGGTTCTCACCTCAATTTCCAGCTAGGGACCCCAAAACTTTTGGCAGACCTAGAAGGGGTCATGGACCCCTTGACCACCAAGTTTTACGTCCCTGCCACCTACGGTTCAGGAGATATGGGCCGGCAAAAACCGCAAGTTACAATCCGCCGAGGTAGCGGGAGGTTGCCGCTAATTTGCGGCCGACCACCCGCAGCATTCCCGGCCGCGGGTGGCTCCGATGCCCCGGTCGGTTCTCACCTCAATTTCCAGCTAGGGACCCCAAAACTTTTGGCAGACCTAGAAGGGGTCATGGACCCCTTGACCACCAAGTTTTACGTCCCTGCCACCTACGGTTCAGGAGATATGGGCCGGCAAAAACCGCAAGTTACAATCCGCCGAGGTAGCGGGAGGTTGCCGCTAATTTGCGGCCGACCACCCGCAGCATTCCCGGCCGCGGGTGGCTCCGATGCCCCGGTCGGTTCTCACCTCAATTTCCAGCTAGGGACCCCAAAACTTTTGGCAGACCTAGAAGGGGTCATGGACCCCTTGACCACCAAGTTTTACGTCCCTGCCACCTACGGTTCAGGAGATATGGGCCGGCAAAAACCGCAAGTTACAATCCGCCGAGGTAGCGGGAGGTTGCCGCTAATTTGCGGCCGACCACCCGCAGCATTCCCGGCCGCGGGTGGCTCCGATGCCCCGGTCGGTTCTCACCTCAATTTCCAGCTAGGGACCCCAAAACTTTTGGCAGACCTAGAAGGGGTCATGGACCCCTTGACCACCAAGTTTTACGTCCCTGCCACCTACGGTTCAGGAGATATGGGCCGGCAAAAACCGCAAGTTACAATCCGCCGAGGTAGCGGGAGGTTGCCGCTAATTTGCGGCCGACCACCCGCAGCATTCCCGGCCGCGGGTGGCTCCGATGCCCCGGTCGGTTCTCACCTCAATTTCCAGCTAGGGACCCCAAAACTTTTGGCAGACCTAGAAGGGGTCATGGACCCCTTGACCACCAAGTTTTACGTCCCTGCCACCTACGGTTCAGGAGATATGGGCCGGCAAAAACCGCAAGTTACAATCCGCCGAGGTAGCGGGAGGTTGCCGCTAATTTGCGGCCGACCACCCGCAGCATTCCCGGCCGCGGGTGGCTCCGATGCCCCGGTCGGTTCTCACCTCAATTTCCAGCTAGGGACCCCAAAACTTTTGGCAGACCTAGAAGGGGTCATGGACCCCTTGACCACCAAGTTTTACGTCCCTGCCACCTACGGTTCAGGAGATATGGGCCGGCAAAAACCGCAAGTTACAATCCGCCGAGGTAGCGGGAGGTTGCCGCTAATTTGCGGCCGACCACCCGCAGCATTCCCGGCCGCGGGTGGCTCCGATGCCCCGGTCGGTTCTCACCTCAATTTCCAGCTAGGGACCCCAAAACTTTTGGCAGACCTAGAAGGGGTCATGGACCCCTTGACCACCAAGTTTTACGTCCCTGCCACCTACGGTTCAGGAGATATGGGCCGGCAAAAACCGCAAGTTACAATCCGCCGAGGTAGCGGGAGGTTGCCGCTAATTTGCGGCCGACCACCCGCAGCATTCCCGGCCGCGGGTGGCTCCGATGCCCCGGTCGGTTCTCACCTCAATTTCCAGCTAGGGACCCCAAAACTTTTGGCAGACCTAGAAGGGGTCATGGACCCCTTGACCACCAAGTTTTACGTCCCTGCCACCTACGGTTCAGGAGATATGGGCCGGCAAAAACCGCAAGTTACAATCCGCCGAGGTAGCGGGAGGTTGCCGCTAATTTGCGGCCGACCACCCGCAGCATTCCCGGCCGCGGGTGGCTCCGATGCCCCGGTCGGTTCTCACCTCAATTTCCAGCTAGGGACCCCAAAACTTTTGGCAGACCTAGAAGGGGTCATGGACCCCTTGACCACCAAGTTTTACGTCCCTGCCACCTACGGTTCAGGAGATATGGGCCGGCAAAAACCGCAAGTTACAATCCGCCGAGGTAGCGGGAGGTTGCCGCTAATTTGCGGCCGACCACCCGCAGCATTCCCGGCCGCGGGTGGCTCCGATGCCCCGGTCGGTTCTCACCTCAATTTCCAGCTAGGGACCCCAAAACTTTTGGCAGACCTAGAAGGGGTCATGGACCCCTTGACCACCAAGTTTTACGTCCCTGCCACCTACGGTTCAGGAGATATGGGCCGGCAAAAACCGCAAGTTACAATCCGCCGAGGTAGCGGGAGGTTGCCGCTAATTTGCGGCCGACCACCCGCAGCATTCCCGGCCGCGGGTGGCTCCGATGCCCCGGTCGGTTCTCACCTCAATTTCCAGCTAGGGACCCCAAAACTTTTGGCAGACCTAGAAGGGGTCATGGACCCCTTGACCACCAAGTTTTACGTCCCTGCCACCTACGGTTCAGGAGATATGGGCCGGCAAAAACCGCAAGTTACAATCCGCCGAGGTAGCGGGAGGTTGCCGCTAATTTGCGGCCGACCACCCGCAGCATTCCCGGCCGCGGGTGGCTCCGATGCCCCGGTCGGTTCTCACCTCAATTTCCAGCTAGGGACCCCAAAACTTTTGGCAGACCTAGAAGGGGTCATGGACCCCTTGACCACCAAGTTTTACGTCCCTGCCACCTACGGTTCAGGAGATATGGGCCGGCAAAAACCGCAAGTTACAATCCGCCGAGGTAGCGGGAGGTTGCCGCTAATTTGCGGCCGACCACCCGCAGCATTCCCGGCCGCGGGTGGCTCCGATGCCCCGGTCGGTTCTCACCTCAATTTCCAGCTAGGGACCCCAAAACTTTTGGCAGACCTAGAAGGGGTCATGGACCCCTTGACCACCAAGTTTTACGTCCCTGCCACCTACGGTTCAGGAGATATGGGCCGGCAAAAACCGCAAGTTACAATCCGCCGAGGTAGCGGGAGGTTGCCGCTAATTTGCGGCCGACCACCCGCAGCATTCCCGGCCGCGGGTGGCTCCGATGCCCCGGTCGGTTCTCACCTCAATTTCCAGCTAGGGACCCCAAAACTTTTGGCAGACCTAGAAGGGGTCATGGACCCCTTGACCACCAAGTTTTACGTCCCTGCCACCTACGGTTCAGGAGATATGGGCCGGCAAAAACCGCAAGTTACAATCCGCCGAGGTAGCGGGAGGTTGCCGCTAATTTGCGGCCGACCACCCGCAGCATTCCCGGCCGCGGGTGGCTCCGATGCCCCGGTCGGTTCTCACCTCAATTTCCAGCTAGGGACCCCAAAACTTTTGGCAGACCTAGAAGGGGTCATGGACCCCTTGACCACCAAGTTTTACGTCCCTGCCACCTACGGTTCAGGAGATATGGGCCGGCAAAAACCGCAAGTTACAATCCGCCGAGGTAGCGGGAGGTTGCCGCTAATTTGCGGCCGACCACCCGCAGCATTCCCGGCCGCGGGTGGCTCCGATGCCCCGGTCGGTTCTCACCTCAATTTCCAGCTAGGGACCCCAAAACTTTTGGCAGACCTAGAAGGGGTCATGGACCCCTTGACCACCAAGTTTTACGTCCCTGCCACCTACGGTTCAGGAGATATGGGCCGGCAAAAACCGCAAGTTACAATCCGCCGAGGTAGCGGGAGGTTGCCGCTAATTTGCGGCCGACCACCCGCAGCATTCCCGGCCGCGGGTGGCTCCGATGCCCCGGTCGGTTCTCACCTCAATTTCCAGCTAGGGACCCCAAAACTTTTGGCAGACCTAGAAGGGGTCATGGACCCCTTGACCACCAAGTTTTACGTCCCTGCCACCTACGGTTCAGGAGATATGGGCCGGCAAAAACCGCAAGTTACAATCCGCCGAGGTAGCGGGAGGTTGCCGCTAATTTGCGGCCGACCACCCGCAGCATTCCCGGCCGCGGGTGGCTCCGATGCCCCGGTCGGTTCTCACCTCAATTTCCAGCTAGGGACCCCAAAACTTTTGGCAGACCTAGAAGGGGTCATGGACCCCTTGACCACCAAGTTTTACGTCCCTGCCACCTACGGTTCAGGAGATATGGGCCGGCAAAAACCGCAAGTTACAATCCGCCGAGGTAGCGGGAGGTTGCCGCTAATTTGCGGCCGACCACCCGCAGCATTCCCGGCCGCGGGTGGCTCCGATGCCCCGGTCGGTTCTCACCTCAATTTCCAGCTAGGGACCCCAAAACTTTTGGCAGACCTAGAAGGGGTCATGGACCCCTTGACCACCAAGTTTTACGTCCCTGCCACCTACGGTTCAGGAGATATGGGCCGGCAAAAACCGCAAGTTACAATCCGCCGAGGTAGCGGGAGGTTGCCGCTAATTTGCGGCCGACCACCCGCAGCATTCCCGGCCGCGGGTGGCTCCGATGCCCCGGTCGGTTCTCACCTCAATTTCCAGCTAGGGACCCCAAAACTTTTGGCAGACCTAGAAGGGGTCATGGACCCCTTGACCACCAAGTTTTACGTCCCTGCCACCTACGGTTCAGGAGATATGGGCCGGCAAAAACCGCAAGTTACAATCCGCCGAGGTAGCGGGAGGTTGCCGCTAATTTGCGGCCGACCACCCGCAGCATTCCCGGCCGCGGGTGGCTCCGATGCCCCGGTCGGTTCTCACCTCAATTTCCAGCTAGGGACCCCAAAACTTTTGGCAGACCTAGAAGGGGTCATGGACCCCCTGACCACCAAGTTTTACGTCCCTGCCACCTACGGTTCAGGAGATATGGGCCGGCAAAAACCACAAGTTACAATCCGCCGAGGTAGCGGGAGGTTGCCGCTAATTTGCGGCCGACCACCCGCAGCATTCCCGGCCGCGGGTGGCTCCGATGCCCCGGTCGGTTCTCACCTATATTTCCAGCTAGGGACCCCAAAACTTTTGGCAGACCTAGAAGGGGTCATGGACCCCTTGACCACCAAGTTTTACGTCCCTGCCACCTACGGTTCAGGAGATATGGGCCGGCAAAAACCGCAAGTTACAATCCGCCGAGGTAGCGGGAGGTTGCCGCTAATTTGCGGCCGACCACCCGCAGCATTCCCGGCCGCGGGTGGCTCCGATGCCCCGGTCGGTTCTCACCTCAATTTCCAGCTAGGGACCCCAAAACTTTTGGCAGACCTAGAAGGGGTCATGGACCCCTTGACCACCAAGTTTTACGTCCCTGCCACCTACGGTTCAGGAGATATGGGCCGGCAAAAACCGCAAGTTACAATCCGCCGAGGTAGCGGGAGGTTGCCGCTAATTTGCGGCCGACCACCCGCAGCATTCCCGGCCGCGGGTGGCTCCGATGCCCCGGTCGGTTCTCACCTCAATTTCCAGCTAGGGACCCCAAAACTTTTGGCAGACCTAGAAGGGGTCATGGACCCCCTGACCACCAAGTTTTACGTCCCTGCCACCTACGGTTCAGGAGATATGGGCCGGCAAAAACCACAAGTTACAATCCGCCGAGGTAGCGGGAGGTTGCCGCTAATTTGCGGCCGACCACCCGCAGCATTCCCGGCCGCGGGTGGCTCCGATGCCCCGGTCGGTTCTCACCTATATTTCCAGCTAGGGACCCCAAAACTTTTGGCAGACCTAGAAGGGGTCATGGACCCCTTGACCACCAAGTTTTACGTCCCTGCCACCTACGGTTCAGGAGATATGGGCCGGCAAAAACCGCAAGTTACAATCCGCCGAGGTAGCGGGAGGTTGCCGCTAATTTGCGGCCGACCACCCGCAGCATTCCCGGCCGCGGGTGGCTCCGATGCCCCGGTCGGTTCTCACCTCAATTTCCAGCTAGGGACCCCAAAACTTTTGGCAGACCTAGAAGGGGTCATGGACCCCCTGACCACCAAGTTTTACGTCCCTGCCACCTACGGTTCAGGAGATATGGGCCGGCAAAAACCACAAGTTACAATCCGCCGAGGTAGCGGGAGGTTGCCGCTAATTTGCGGCCGACCACCCGCAGCATTCCCGGCCGCGGGTGGCTCCGATGCCCCGGTCGGTTCTCACCTCAATTTCCAGCTAGGGACCCCAAAACTTTTGGCAGACCTAGAAGGGGTCATGGACCCCCTGACCACCAAGTTTTACGTCCCTGCCACCTACGGTTCAGGAGATATGGGCCGGCAAAAACCGCAAGTTACAATCCGCCGAGGTAGCGGGAGGTTGCCGCTAATTTGCGGCCGACCACCCGCAGCATTCCCGGCCGCGGGTGGCTCCGATGCCCCGGTCGGTTCTCACCTATATTTCCAGCTAGGGACCCCAAAACTTTTGGCAGACCTAGAAGGGGTCATGGACCCCCTTGACCACCAAGTTTTACGTCCCTGCCACCTACGGTTCAGGAGATATGGGCCGGCAAAAACCGCAAGTTACAATCCGCCGAGGTAGCGGGAGGTTGCCGCTAATTTGCGGCCGACCACCCGCAGCATTCCCGGCCGCGGGTGGCTCCGATGCCCCGGTCGGTTCTCACCTCAATTTCCAGCTAGGGACCCCAAAACTTTTGGCAGACCTAGAAGGGGTCATGGACCCCTTGACCACCAAGTTTTACGTCCCTGCCACCTACGGTTCAGGAGATATGGGCCGGCAAAAACCGCAAGTTACAATCCGCCGAGGTAGCGGGAGGTTGCCGCTAATTTGCGGCCGACCACCCGCAGCATTCCCGGCCGCGGGTGGCTCCGATGCCCCGGTCGGTTCTCACCTCAATTTCCAGCTAGGGACCCCAAAACTTTTGGCAGACCTAGAAGGGGTCATGGACCCCTTGACCACCAAGTTTTACGTCCCTGCCACCTACGGTTCAGGAGATATGGGCCGGCAAAAACCGCAAGTTACAATCCGCCGAGGTAGCGGGAGGTTGCCGCTAATTTGCGGCCGACCACCCGCAGCATTCCCGGCCGCGGGTGGCTCCGATGCCCCGGTCGGTTCTCACCTCAATTTCCAGCTAGGGACCCCAAAACTTTTGGCAGACCTAGAAGGGGTCATGGACCCCTTGACCACCAAGTTTTACGTCCCTGCCACCTACGGTTCAGGAGATATGGGCCGGAAAAAACCGCAAGTTACAATCCGCCGAGGTAGCGGGAGGTTGCCGCTAATTTGCGGCCGACCACCCGCAGCATTCCCGGCCGCGGGTGGCTCCGATGCCCCGGTCGGTTCTCACCTCAATTTCCAGCTAGGGACCCCAAAACTTTTGGCAGACCTAGAAGGGGTCATGGACCCCTTGACCACCAAGTTTTACGTCCCTGCCACCTACGGTTCAGGAGATATGGGCCGGCAAAAACCGCAAGTTACAATCCGCCGAGGTAGCGGGAGGTTGCCGCTAATTTGCGGCCGACCACCCGCAGCATTCCCGGCCGCGGGTGGCTCCGATGCCCCGGTCGGTTCTCACCTCAATTTCCAGCTAGGGACCCCAAAACTTTTGGCAGACCTAGAAGGGGTCATGGACCCCTTGACCACCAAGTTTTACGTCCCTGCCACCTACGGTTCAGGAGATATGGGCCGGCAAAAACCGCAAGTTACAATCCGCCGAGGTAGCGGGAGGTTGCCGCTAATTTGCGGCCGACCACCCGCAGCATTCCCGGCCGCGGGTGGCTCCGATGCCCCGGTCGGTTCTCACCTCAATTTCCAGCTAGGGACCCCAAAACTTTTGGCAGACCTAGAAGGGGTCATGGACCCCTTGACCACCAAGTTTTACGTCCCTGCCACCTACGGTTCAGGAGATATGGGCCGGCAAAAACCGCAAGTTACAATCCGCCGAGGTAGCGGGAGGTTGCCGCTAATTTGCGGCCGACCACCCGCAGCATTCCCGGCCGCGGGTGGCTCCGATGCCCCGGTCGGTTCTCACCTCAATTTCCAGCTAGGGACCCCAAAACTTTTGGCAGACCTAGAAGGGGTCATGGACCCCTTGACCACCAAGTTTTACGTCCCTGCCACCTACGGTTCAGGAGATATGGGCCGGCAAAAACCGCAAGTTACAATCCGCCGAGGTAGCGGGAGGTTGCCGCTAATTTGCGGCCGACCACCCGCAGCATTCCCGGCCGCGGGTGGCTCCGATGCCCCGGTCGGTTCTCACCTCAATTTCCAGCTAGGGACCCCAAAACTTTTGGCAGACCTAGAAGGGGTCATGGACCCCTTGACCACCAAGTTTTACGTCCCTGCCACCTACGGTTCAGGAGATATGGGCCGGCAAAAACCGCAAGTTACAATCCGCCGAGGTAGCGGGAGGTTGCCGCTAATTTGCGGCCGACCACCCGCAGCATTCCCGGCCGCGGGTGGCTCCGATGCCCCGGTCGGTTCTCACCTCAATTTCCAGCTAGGGACCCCAAAACTTTTGGCAGACCTAGAAGGGGTCATGGACCCCTTGACCACCAAGTTTTACGTCCCTGCCACCTACGGTTCAGGAGATATGGGCCGGCAAAAACCGCAAGTTACAATCCGCCGAGGTAGCGGGAGGTTGCCGCTAATTTGCGGCCGACCACCCGCAGCATTCCCGGCCGCGGGTGGCTCCGATGCCCCGGTCGGTTCTCACCTCAATTTCCAGCTAGGGACCCCAAAACTTTTGGCAGACCTAGAAGGGGTCATGGACCCCTTGACCACCAAGTTTTACGTCCCTGCCACCTACGGTTCAGGAGATATGGGCCGGCAAAAACCGCAAGTTACAATCCGCCGAGGTAGCGGGAGGTTGCCGCTAATTTGCGGCCGACCACCCGCAGCATTCCCGGCCGCGGGTGGCTCCGATGCCCCGGTCGGTTCTCACCTCAATTTCCAGCTAGGGACCCCAAAACTTTTGGCAGACCTAGAAGGGGTCATGGACCCCTTGACCACCAAGTTTTACGTCCCTGCCACCTACGGTTCAGGAGATATGGGCCGGCAAAAACCGCAAGTTACAATCCGCCGAGGTAGCGGGAGGTTGCCGCTAATTTGCGGCCGACCACCCGCAGCATTCCCGGCCGCGGGTGGCTCCGATGCCCCGGTCGGTTCTCACCTCAATTTCCAGCTAGGGACCCCAAAACTTTTGGCAGACCTAGAAGGGGTCATGGACCCCTTGACCACCAAGTTTTACGTCCCTGCCACCTACGGTTCAGGAGATATGGGCCGGCAAAAACCGCAAGTTACAATCCGCCGAGGTAGCGGGAGGTTGCCGCTAATTTGCGGCCGACCACCCGCAGCATTCCCGGCCGCGGGTGGCTCCGATGCCCCGGTCGGTTCTCACCTCAATTTCCAGCTAGGGACCCCAAAACTTTTGGCAGACCTAGAAGGGGTCATGGACCCCTTGACCACCAAGTTTTACGTCCCTGCCACCTACGGTTCAGGAGATATGGGCCGGCAAAAACCGCAAGTTACAATCCGCCGAGGTAGCGGGAGGTTGCCGCTAATTTGCGGCCGACCACCCGCAGCATTCCCGGCCGCGGGTGGCTCCGATGCCCCGGTCGGTTCTCACCTCAATTTCCAGCTAGGGACCCCAAAACTTTTGGCAGACCTAGAAGGGGTCATGGACCCCTTGACCACCAAGTTTTACGTCCCTGCCACCTACGGTTCAGGAGATATGGGCCGGCAAAAACCGCAAGTTACAATCCGCCGAGGTAGCGGGAGGTTGCCGCTAATTTGCGGCCGACCACCCGCAGCATTCCCGGCCGCGGGTGGCTCCGATGCCCCGGTCGGTTCTCACCTCAATTTCCAGCTAGGGACCCCAAAACTTTTGGCAGACCTAGAAGGGGTCATGGACCCCTTGACCACCAAGTTTTACGTCCCTGCCACCTACGGTTCAGGAGATATGGGCCGGCAAAAACCGCAAGTTACAATCCGCCGAGGTAGCGGGAGGTTGCCGCTAATTTGCGGCCGACCACCCGCAGCATTCCCGGCCGCGGGTGGCTCCGATGCCCCGGTCGGTTCTCACCTCAATTTCCAGCTAGGGACCCCAAAACTTTTGGCAGACCTAGAAGGGGTCATGGACCCCTTGACCACCAAGTTTTACGTCCCTGCCACCTACGGTTCAGGAGATATGGGCCGGCAAAAACCGCAAGTTACAATCCGCCGAGGTAGCGGGAGGTTGCCGCTAATTTGCGGCCGACCACCCGCAGCATTCCCGGCCGCGGGTGGCTCCGATGCCCCGGTCGGTTCTCACCTCAATTTCCAGCTAGGGACCCCAAAACTTTTGGCAGACCTAGAAGGGGTCATGGACCCCTTGACCACCAAGTTTTACGTCCCTGCCACCTACGGTTCAGGAGATATGGGCCGGCAAAAACCGCAAGTTACAATCCGCCGAGGTAGCGGGAGGTTGCCGCTAATTTGCGGCCGACCACCCGCAGCATTCCCGGCCGCGGGTGGCTCCGATGCCCCGGTCGGTTCTCACCTCAATTTCCAGCTAGGGACCCCAAAACTTTTGGCAGACCTAGAAGGGGTCATGGACCCCTTGACCACCAAGTTTTACGTCCCTGCCACCTACGGTTCAGGAGATATGGGCCGGCAAAAACCGCAAGTTACAATCCGCCGAGGTAGCGGGAGGTTGCCGCTAATTTGCGGCCGACCACCCGCAGCATTCCCGGCCGCGGGTGGCTCCGATGCCCCGGTCGGTTCTCACCTCAATTTCCAGCTAGGGACCCCAAAACTTTTGGCAGACCTAGAAGGGGTCATGGACCCCTTGACCACCAAGTTTTACGTCCCTGCCACCTACGGTTCAGGAGATATGGGCCGGCAAAAACCGCAAGTTACAATCCGCCGAGGTAGCGGGAGGTTGCCGCTAATTTGCGGCCGACCACCCGCAGCATTCCCGGCCGCGGGTGGCTCCGATGCCCCGGTCGGTTCTCACCTCAATTTCCAGCTAGGGACCCCAAAACTTTTGGCAGACCTAGAAGGGGTCATGGACCCCTTGACCACCAAGTTTTACGTCCCTGCCACCTACGGTTCAGGAGATATGGGCCGGCAAAAACCGCAAGTTACAATCCGCCGAGGTAGCGGGAGGTTGCCGCTAATTTGCGGCCGACCACCCGCAGCATTCCCGGCCGCGGGTGGCTCCGATGCCCCGGTCGGTTCTCACCTCAATTTCCAGCTAGGGACCCCAAAACTTTTGGCAGACCTAGAAGGGGTCATGGACCCCTTGACCACCAAGTTTTACGTCCCTGCCACCTACGGTTCAGGAGATATGGGCCGGCAAAAACCGCAAGTTACAATCCGCCGAGGTAGCGGGAGGTTGCCGCTAATTTGCGGCCGACCACCCGCAGCATTCCCGGCCGCGGGTGGCTCCGATGCCCCGGTCGGTTCTCACCTCAATTTCCAGCTAGGGACCCCAAAACTTTTGGCAGACCTAGAAGGGGTCATGGACCCCTTGACCACCAAGTTTTACGTCCCTGCCACCTACGGTTCAGGAGATATGGGCCGGCAAAAACCGCAAGTTACAATCCGCCGAGGTAGCGGGAGGTTGCCGCTAATTTGCGGCCGACCACCCGCAGCATTCCCGGCCGCGGGTGGCTCCGATGCCCCGGTCGGTTCTCACCTCAATTTCCAGCTAGGGACCCCAAAACTTTTGGCAGACCTAGAAGGGGTCATGGACCCCTTGACCACCAAGTTTTACGTCCCTGCCACCTACGGTTCAGGAGATATGGGCCGGCAAAAACCGCAAGTTACAATCCGCCGAGGTAGCGGGAGGTTGCCGCTAATTTGCGGCCGACCACCCGCAGCATTCCCGGCCGCGGGTGGCTCCGATGCCCCGGTCGGTTCTCACCTCAATTTCCAGCTAGGGACCCCAAAACTTTTGGCAGACCTAGAAGGGGTCATGGACCCCTTGACCACCAAGTTTTACGTCCCTGCCACCTACGGTTCAGGAGATATGGGCCGGCAAAAACCGCAAGTTACAATCCGCCGAGGTAGCGGGAGGTTGCCGCTAATTTGCGGCCGACCACCCGCAGCATTCCCGGCCGCGGGTGGCTCCGATGCCCCGGTCGGTTCTCACCTCAATTTCCAGCTAGGGACCCCAAAACTTTTGGCAGACCTAGAAGGGGTCATGGACCCCTTGACCACCAAGTTTTACGTCCCTGCCACCTACGGTTCAGGAGATATGGGCCGGCAAAAACCGCAAGTTACAATCCGCCGAGGTAGCGGGAGGTTGCCGCTAATTTGCGGCCGACCACCCGCAGCATTCCCGGCCGCGGGTGGCTCCGATGCCCCGGTCGGTTCTCACCTCAATTTCCAGCTAGGGACCCCAAAACTTTTGGCAGACCTAGAAGGGGTCATGGACCCCTTGACCACCAAGTTTTACGTCCCTGCCACCTACGGTTCAGGAGATATGGGCCGGCAAAAACCGCAAGTTACAATCCGCCGAGGTAGCGGGAGGTTGCCGCTAATTTGCGGCCGACCACCCGCAGCATTCCCGGCCGCGGGTGGCTCCGATGCCCCGGTCGGTTCTCACCTCAATTTCCAGCTAGGGACCCCAAAACTTTTGGCAGACCTAGAAGGGGTCATGGACCCCTTGACCACCAAGTTTTACGTCCCTGCCACCTACGGTTCAGGAGATATGGGCCGGCAAAAACCGCAAGTTACAATCCGCCGAGGTAGCGGGAGGTTGCCGCTAATTTGCGGCCGACCACCCGCAGCATTCCCGGCCGCGGGTGGCTCCGATGCCCCGGTCGGTTCTCACCTCAATTTCCAGCTAGGGACCCCAAAACTTTTGGCAGACCTAGAAGGGGTCATGGACCCCTTGACCACCAAGTTTTACGTCCCTGCCACCTACGGTTCAGGAGATATGGGCCGGCAAAAACCGCAAGTTACAATCCGCCGAGGTAGCGGGAGGTTGCCGCTAATTTGCGGCCGACCACCCGCAGCATTCCCGGCCGCGGGTGGCTCCGATGCCCCGGTCGGTTCTCACCTCAATTTCCAGCTAGGGACCCCAAAACTTTTGGCAGACCTAGAAGGGGTCATGGACCCCTTGACCACCAAGTTTTACGTCCCTGCCACCTACGGTTCAGGAGATATGGGCCGGCAAAAACCGCAAGTTACAATCCGCCGAGGTAGCGGGAGGTTGCCGCTAATTTGCGGCCGACCACCCGCAGCATTCCCGGCCGCGGGTGGCTCCGATGCCCCGGTCGGTTCTCACCTCAATTTCCAGCTAGGGACCCCAAAACTTTTGGCAGACCTAGAAGGGGTCATGGACCCCTTGACCACCAAGTTTTACGTCCCTGCCACCTACGGTTCAGGAGATATGGGCCGGCAAAAACCGCAAGTTACAATCCGCCGAGGTAGCGGGAGGTTGCCGCTAATTTGCGGCCGACCACCCGCAGCATTCCCGGCCGCGGGTGGCTCCGATGCCCCGGTCGGTTCTCACCTCAATTTCCAGCTAGGGACCCCAAAACTTTTGGCAGACCTAGAAGGGGTCATGGACCCCTTGACCACCAAGTTTTACGTCCCTGCCACCTACGGTTCAGGAGATATGGGCCGGCAAAAACCGCAAGTTACAATCCGCCGAGGTAGCGGGAGGTTGCCGCTAATTTGCGGCCGACCACCCGCAGCATTCCCGGCCGCGGGTGGCTCCGATGCCCCGGTCGGTTCTCACCTCAATTTCCAGCTAGGGACCCCAAAACTTTTGGCAGACCTAGAAGGGGTCATGGACCCCTTGACCACCAAGTTTTACGTCCCTGCCACCTACGGTTCAGGAGATATGGGCCGGCAAAAACCGCAAGTTACAATCCGCCGAGGTAGCGGGAGGTTGCCGCTAATTTGCGGCCGACCACCCGCAGCATTCCCGGCCGCGGGTGGCTCCGATGCCCCGGTCGGTTCTCACCTCAATTTCCAGCTAGGGACCCCAAAACTTTTGGCAGACCTAGAAGGGGTCATGGACCCCTTGACCACCAAGTTTTACGTCCCTGCCACCTACGGTTCAGGAGATATGGGCCGGCAAAAACCGCAAGTTACAATCCGCCGAGGTAGCGGGAGGTTGCCGCTAATTTGCGGCCGACCACCCGCAGCATTCCCGGCCGCGGGTGGCTCCGATGCCCCGGTCGGTTCTCACCTCAATTTCCAGCTAGGGACCCCAAAACTTTTGGCAGACCTAGAAGGGGTCATGGACCCCTTGACCACCAAGTTTTACGTCCCTGCCACCTACGGTTCAGGAGATATGGGCCGGCAAAAACCGCAAGTTACAATCCGCCGAGGTAGCGGGAGGTTGCCGCTAATTTGCGGCCGACCACCCGCAGCATTCCCGGCCGCGGGTGGCTCCGATGCCCCGGTCGGTTCTCACCTCAATTTCCAGCTAGGGACCCCAAAACTTTTGGCAGACCTAGAAGGGGTCATGGACCCCTTGACCACCAAGTTTTACGTCCCTGCCACCTACGGTTCAGGAGATATGGGCCGGCAAAAACCGCAAGTTACAATCCGCCGAGGTAGCGGGAGGTTGCCGCTAATTTGCGGCCGACCACCCGCAGCATTCCCGGCCGCGGGTGGCTCCGATGCCCCGGTCGGTTCTCACCTCAATTTCCAGCTAGGGACCCCAAAACTTTTGGCAGACCTAGAAGGGGTCATGGACCCCTTGACCACCAAGTTTTACGTCCCTGCCACCTACGGTTCAGGAGATATGGGCCGGCAAAAACCGCAAGTTACAATCCGCCGAGGTAGCGGGAGGTTGCCGCTAATTTGCGGCCGACCACCCGCAGCATTCCCGGCCGCGGGTGGCTCCGATGCCCCGGTCGGTTCTCACCTCAATTTCCAGCTAGGGACCCCAAAACTTTTGGCAGACCTAGAAGGGGTCATGGACCCCTTGACCACCAAGTTTTACGTCCCTGCCACCTACGGTTCAGGAGATATGGGCCGGCAAAAACCGCAAGTTACAATCCGCCGAGGTAGCGGGAGGTTGCCGCTAATTTGCGGCCGACCACCCGCAGCATTCCCGGCCGCGGGTGGCTCCGATGCCCCGGTCGGTTCTCACCTCAATTTCCAGCTAGGGACCCCAAAACTTTTGGCAGACCTAGAAGGGGTCATGGACCCCTTGACCACCAAGTTTTACGTCCCTGCCACCTACGGTTCAGGAGATATGGGCCGGCAAAAACCGCAAGTTACAATCCGCCGAGGTAGCGGGAGGTTGCCGCTAATTTGCGGCCGACCACCCGCAGCATTCCCGGCCGCGGGTGGCTCCGATGCCCCGGTCGGTTCTCACCTCAATTTCCAGCTAGGGACCCCAAAACTTTTGGCAGACCTAGAAGGGGTCATGGACCCCTTGACCACCAAGTTTTACGTCCCTGCCACCTACGGTTCAGGAGATATGGGCCGGCAAAAACCGCAAGTTACAATCCGCCGAGGTAGCGGGAGGTTGCCGCTAATTTGCGGCCGACCACCCGCAGCATTCCCGGCCGCGGGTGGCTCCGATGCCCCGGTCGGTTCTCACCTCAATTTCCAGCTAGGGACCCCAAAACTTTTGGCAGACCTAGAAGGGGTCATGGACCCCTTGACCACCAAGTTTTACGTCCCTGCCACCTACGGTTCAGGAGATATGGGCCGGCAAAAACCGCAAGTTACAATCCGCCGAGGTAGCGGGAGGTTGCCGCTAATTTGCGGCCGACCACCCGCAGCATTCCCGGCCGCGGGTGGCTCCGATGCCCCGGTCGGTTCTCACCTCAATTTCCAGCTAGGGACCCCAAAACTTTTGGCAGACCTAGAAGGGGTCATGGACCCCTTGACCACCAAGTTTTACGTCCCTGCCACCTACGGTTCAGGAGATATGGGCCGGCAAAAACCGCAAGTTACAATCCGCCGAGGTAGCGGGAGGTTGCCGCTAATTTGCGGCCGACCACCCGCAGCATTCCCGGCCGCGGGTGGCTCCGATGCCCCGGTCGGTTCTCACCTCAATTTCCAGCTAGGGACCCCAAAACTTTTGGCAGACCTAGAAGGGGTCATGGACCCCTTGACCACCAAGTTTTACGTCCCTGCCACCTACGGTTCAGGAGATATGGGCCGGCAAAAACCGCAAGTTACAATCCGCCGAGGTAGCGGGAGGTTGCCGCTAATTTGCGGCCGACCACCCGCAGCATTCCCGGCCGCGGGTGGCTCCGATGCCCCGGTCGGTTCTCACCTCAATTTCCAGCTAGGGACCCCAAAACTTTTGGCAGACCTAGAAGGGGTCATGGACCCCTTGACCACCAAGTTTACGTCCCTGCCACCTACGGTTCAGGAGATATGGGCCGGCAAAAACCGCAAGTTACAATCCGCCGAGGTAGCGGGAGGTTGCCGCTAATTTGCGGCCGACCACCCGCAGCATTCCCGGCCGCGGGTGGCTCCGATGCCCCGGTCGGTTCTCACCTCAATTTCCAGCTAGGGACCCCAAAACTTTTGGCAGACCTAGAAGGGGTCATGGACCCCTTGACCACCAAGTTTTACGTCCCTGCCACCTACGGTTCAGGAGATATGGGCCGGCAAAAACCGCAAGTTACAATCCGCCGAGGTAGCGGGAGGTTGCCGCTAATTTGCGGCCGACCACCCGCAGCATTCCCGGCCGCGGGTGGCTCCGATGCCCCGGTCGGTTCTCACCTCAATTTCCAGCTAGGGACCCCAAAACTTTTGGCAGACCTAGAAGGGGTCATGGACCCCTTGACCACCAAGTTTTACGTCCCTGCCACCTACGGTTCAGGAGATATGGGCCGGCAAAAACCGCAAGTTACAATCCGCCGAGGTAGCGGGAGGTTGCCGCTAATTTGCGGCCGACCACCCGCAGCATTCCCGGCCGCGGGTGGCTCCGATGCCCCGGTCGGTTCTCACCTCAATTTCCAGCTAGGGACCCCAAAACTTTTGGCAGACCTAGAAGGGGTCATGGACCCCTTGACCACCAAGTTTTACGTCCCTGCCACCTACGGTTCAGGAGATATGGGCCGGCAAAAACCGCAAGTTACAATCCGCCGAGGTAGCGGGAGGTTGCCGCTAATTTGCGGCCGACCACCCGCAGCATTCCCGGCCGCGGGTGGCTCCGATGCCCCGGTCGGTTCTCACCTCAATTTCCAGCTAGGGACCCCAAAACTTTTGGCAGACCTAGAAGGGGTCATGGACCCCTTGACCACCAAGTTTTACGTCCCTGCCACCTACGGTTCAGGAGATATGGGCCGGCAAAAACCGCAAGTTACAATCCGCCGAGGTAGCGGGAGGTTGCCGCTAATTTGCGGCCGACCACCCGCAGCATTCCCGGCCGCGGGTGGCTCCGATGCCCCGGTCGGTTCTCACCTCAATTTCCAGCTAGGGACCCCAAAACTTTTGGCAGACCTAGAAGGGGTCATGGACCCCTTGACCACCAAGTTTTACGTCCCTGCCACCTACGGTTCAGGAGATATGGGCCGGCAAAAACCGCAAGTTACAATCCGCCGAGGTAGCGGGAGGTTGCCGCTAATTTGCGGCCGACCACCCGCAGCATTCCCGGCCGCGGGTGGCTCCGATGCCCCGGTCGGTTCTCACCTCAATTTCCAGCTAGGGACCCCAAAACTTTTGGCAGACCTAGAAGGGGTCATGGACCCCTTGACCACCAAGTTTTACGTCCCTGCCACCTACGGTTCAGGAGATATGGGCCGGCAAAAACCGCAAGTTACAATCCGCCGAGGTAGCGGGAGGTTGCCGCTAATTTGCGGCCGACCACCCGCAGCATTCCCGGCCGCGGGTGGCTCCGATGCCCCGGTCGGTTCTCACCTCAATTTCCAGCTAGGGACCCCAAAACTTTTGGCAGACCTAGAAGGGGTCATGGACCCCTTGACCACCAAGTTTTACGTCCCTGCCACCTACGGTTCAGGAGATATGGGCCGGCAAAAACCGCAAGTTACAATCCGCCGAGGTAGCGGGAGGTTGCCGCTAATTTGCGGCCGACCACCCGCAGCATTCCCGGCCGCGGGTGGCTCCGATGCCCCGGTCGGTTCTCACCTCAATTTCCAGCTAGGGACCCCAAAACTTTTGGCAGACCTAGAAGGGGTCATGGACCCCTTGACCACCAAGTTTTACGTCCCTGCCACCTACGGTTCAGGAGATATGGGCCGGCAAAAACCGCAAGTTACAATCCGCCGAGGTAGCGGGAGGTTGCCGCTAATTTGCGGCCGACCACCCGCAGCATTCCCGGCCGCGGGTGGCTCCGATGCCCCGGTCGGTTCTCACCTCAATTTCCAGCTAGGGACCCCAAAACTTTTGGCAGACCTAGAAGGGGTCATGGACCCCTTGACCACCAAGTTTTACGTCCCTGCCACCTACGGTTCAGGAGATATGGGCCGGCAAAAACCGCAAGTTACAATCCGCCGAGGTAGCGGGAGGTTGACCGCTAATTTGCGGCCGACCACCCGCAGCATTCCCGGCCGCGGGTGGCTCCGATGCCCCGGTCGGTTCTCACCTCAATTTCCAGCTAGGGACCCCAAAACTTTTGGCAGACCTAGAAGGGGTCATGGACCCCTTGACCACCAAGTTTTACGTCCCTGCCACCTACGGTTCAGGAGATATGGGCCGGCAAAAACCGCAAGTTACAATCCGCCGAGGTAGCGGGAGGTTGCCGCTAATTTGCGGCCGACCACCCGCAGCATTCCCGGCCGCGGGTGGCTCCGATGCCCCGGTCGGTTCTCACCTCAATTTCCAGCTAGGGACCCCAAAACTTTTGGCAGACCTAGAAGGGGTCATGGACCCCTTGACCACCAAGTTTTACGTCCCTGCCACCTACGGTTCAGGAGATATGGGCCGGCAAAAACCGCAAGTTACAATCCGCCGAGGTAGCGGGAGGTTGCCGCTAATTTGCGGCCGACCACCCGCAGCATTCCCGGCCGCGGGTGGCTCCGATGCCCCGGTCGGTTCTCACCTCAATTTCCAGCTAGGGACCCCAAAACTTTTGGCAGACCTAGAAGGGGTCATGGACCCCTTGACCACCAAGTTTTACGTCCCTGCCACCTACGGTTCAGGAGATATGGGCCGGCAAAAACCGCAAGTTACAATCCGCCGAGGTAGCGGGAGGTTGCCGCTAATTTGCGGCCGACCACCCGCAGCATTCCCGGCCGCGGGTGGCTCCGATGCCCCGGTCGGTTCTCACCTCAATTTCCAGCTAGGGACCCCAAAACTTTTGGCAGACCTAGAAGGGGTCATGGACCCCTTGACCACCAAGTTTTACGTCCCTGCCACCTACGGTTCAGGAGATATGGGCCGGCAAAAACCGCAAGTTACAATCCGCCGAGGTAGCGGGAGGTTGCCGCTAATTTGCGGCCGACCACCCGCAGCATTCCCGGCCGCGGGTGGCTCCGATGCCCCGGTCGGTTCTCACCTCAATTTCCAGCTAGGGACCCCAAAACTTTTGGCAGACCTAGAAGGGGTCATGGACCCCTTGACCACCAAGTTTTACGTCCCTGCCACCTACGGTTCAGGAGATATGGGCCGGCAAAAACCGCAAGTTACAATCCGCCGAGGTAGCGGGAGGTTGCCGCTAATTTGCGGCCGACCACCCGCAGCATTCCCGGCCGCGGGTGGCTCCGATGCCCCGGTCGGTTCTCACCTCAATTTCCAGCTAGGGACCCCAAAACTTTTGGCAGACCTAGAAGGGGTCATGGACCCCTTGACCACCAAGTTTTACGTCCCTGCCACCTACGGTTCAGGAGATATGGGCCGGCAAAAACCGCAAGTTACAATCCGCCGAGGTAGCGGGAGGTTGCCGCTAATTTGCGGCCGACCACCCGCAGCATTCCCGGCCGCGGGTGGCTCCGATGCCCCGGTCGGTTCTCACCTCAATTTCCAGCTAGGGACCCCAAAACTTTTGGCAGACCTAGAAGGGGTCATGGACCCCTTGACCACCAAGTTTTACGTCCCTGCCACCTACGGTTCAGGAGATATGGGCCGGCAAAAACCGCAAGTTACAATCCGCCGAGGTAGCGGGAGGTTGCCGCTAATTTGCGGCCGACCACCCGCAGCATTCCCGGCCGCGGGTGGCTCCGATGCCCCGGTCGGTTCTCACCTCAATTTCCAGCTAGGGACCCCAAAACTTTTGGCAGACCTAGAAGGGGTCATGGACCCCTTGACCACCAAGTTTTACGTCCCTGCCACCTACGGTTCAGGAGATATGGGCCGGCAAAAACCGCAAGTTACAATCCGCCGAGGTAGCGGGAGGTTGCCGCTAATTTGCGGCCGACCACCCGCAGCATTCCCGGCCGCGGGTGGCTCCGATGCCCCGGTCGGTTCTCACCTCAATTTCCAGCTAGGGACCCCAAAACTTTTGGCAGACCTAGAAGGGGTCATGGACCCCTTGACCACCAAGTTTTACGTCCCTGCCACCTACGGTTCAGGAGATATGGGCCGGCAAAAACCGCAAGTTACAATCCGCCGAGGTAGCGGGAGGTTGCCGCTAATTTGCGGCCGACCACCCGCAGCATTCCCGGCCGCGGGTGGCTCCGATGCCCCGGTCGGTTCTCACCTCAATTTCCAGCTAGGGACCCCAAAACTTTTGGCAGACCTAGAAGGGGTCATGGACCCCTTGACCACCAAGTTTTACGTCCCTGCCACCTACGGTTCAGGAGATATGGGCCGGCAAAAACCGCAAGTTACAATCCGCCGAGGTAGCGGGAGGTTGCCGCTAATTTGCGGCCGACCACCCGCAGCATTCCCGGCCGCGGGTGGCTCCGATGCCCCGGTCGGTTCTCACCTCAATTTCCAGCTAGGGACCCCAAAACTTTTGGCAGACCTAGAAGGGGTCATGGACCCCTTGACCACCAAGTTTTACGTCCCTGCCACCTACGGTTCAGGAGATATGGGCCGGCAAAAACCGCAAGTTACAATCCGCCGAGGTAGCGGGAGGTTGCCGCTAATTTGCGGCCGACCACCCGCAGCATTCCCGGCCGCGGGTGGCTCCGATGCCCCGGTCGGTTCTCACCTCAATTTCCAGCTAGGGACCCCAAAACTTTTGGCAGACCTAGAAGGGGTCATGGACCCCTTGACCACCAAGTTTTACGTCCCTGCCACCTACGGTTCAGGAGATATGGGCCGGCAAAAACCGCAAGTTACAATCCGCCGAGGTAGCGGGAGGTTGCCGCTAATTTGCGGCCGACCACCCGCAGCATTCCCGGCCGCGGGTGGCTCCGATGCCCCGGTCGGTTCTCACCTCAATTTCCAGCTAGGGACCCCAAAACTTTTGGCAGACCTAGAAGGGGTCATGGACCCCTTGACCACCAAGTTTTACGTCCCTGCCACCTACGGTTCAGGAGATATGGGCCGGCAAAAACCGCAAGTTACAATCCGCCGAGGTAGCGGGAGGTTGCCGCTAATTTGCGGCCGACCACCCGCAGCATTCCCGGCCGCGGGTGGCTCCGATGCCCCGGTCGGTTCTCACCTCAATTTCCAGCTAGGGACCCCAAAACTTTTGGCAGACCTAGAAGGGGTCATGGACCCCTTGACCACCAAGTTTTACGTCCCTGCCACCTACGGTTCAGGAGATATGGGCCGGCAAAAACCGCAAGTTACAATCCGCCGAGGTAGCGGGAGGTTGCCGCTAATTTGCGGCCGACCACCCGCAGCATTCCCGGCCGCGGGTGGCTCCGATGCCCCGGTCGGTTCTCACCTCAATTTCCAGCTAGGGACCCCAAAACTTTTGGCAGACCTAGAAGGGGTCATGGACCCCTTGACCACCAAGTTTTACGTCCCTGCCACCTACGGTTCAGGAGATATGGGCCGGCAAAAACCGCAAGTTACAATCCGCCGAGGTAGCGGGAGGTTGCCGCTAATTTGCGGCCGACCACCCGCAGCATTCCCGGCCGCGGGTGGCTCCGATGCCCCGGTCGGTTCTCACCTCAATTTCCAGCTAGGGACCCCAAAACTTTTGGCAGACCTAGAAGGGGTCATGGACCCCTTGACCACC
Source organism: Pelophylax lessonae (assembly GCF_965119305.1). Taxonomy (NCBI): domain Eukaryota; kingdom Metazoa; phylum Chordata; class Amphibia; order Anura; family Ranidae; genus Pelophylax; species Pelophylax lessonae. The sequence continues at coordinate 2,359 of NW_028119442.1, read as the reverse complement.
AAGTTTTACGTCCCTGCCACCTACGGTTCAGGAGATATGGGCCGGCAAAAACCGCAAGTTACAATCCGCCGAGGTAGCGGGAGGTTGCCGCTAATTTGCGGCCGACCACCCGCAGCATTCCCGGCCGCGGGTGGCTCCGATGCCCCGGTCGGTTCTCACCTCAATTTCCAGCTAGGGACCCCAAAACTTTTGGCAGACCTAGAAGGGGTCATGGACCCCTTGACCACCAAGTTTTACGTCCCTGCCACCTACGGTTCAGGAGATATGGGCCGGCAAAAACCGCAAGTTACAATCCGCCGAGGTAGCGGGAGGTTGCCGCTAATTTGCGGCCGACCACCCGCAGCATTCCCGGCCGCGGGTGGCTCCGATGCCCCGGTCGGTTCTCACCTCAATTTCCAGCTAGGGACCCCAAAACTTTTGGCAGACCTAGAAGGGGTCATGGACCCCTTGACCACCAAGTTTTACGTCCCTGCCACCTACGGTTCAGGAGATATGGGCCGGCAAAAACCGCAAGTTACAATCCGCCGAGGTAGCGGGAGGTTGCCGCTAATTTGCGGCCGACCACCCGCAGCATTCCCGGCCGCGGGTGGCTCCGATGCCCCGGTCGGTTCTCACCTCAATTTCCAGCTAGGGACCCCAAAACTTTTGGCAGACCTAGAAGGGGTCATGGACCCCTTGACCACCAAGTTTTACGTCCCTGCCACCTACGGTTCAGGAGATATGGGCCGGCAAAAACCGCAAGTTACAATCCGCCGAGGTAGCGGGAGGTTGCCGCTAATTTGCGGCCGACCACCCGCAGCATTCCCGGCCGCGGGTGGCTCCGATGCCCCGGTCGGTTCTCACCTCAATTTCCAGCTAGGGACCCCAAAACTTTTGGCAGACCTAGAAGGGGTCATGGACCCCCTTGACCACCAAGTTTTACGTCCCTGCCACCTACGGTTCAGGAGATATGGGCCGGCAAAAACCGCAAGTTACAATCCGCCGAGGTAGCGGGAGGTTGCCGCTAATTTGCGGCCGACCACCCGCAGCATTCCCGGCCGCGGGTGGCTCCGATGCCCCGGTCGGTTCTCACCTCAATTTCCAGCTAGGGACCCCAAAACTTTTGGCAGACCTAGAAGGGGTCATGGACCCCTTGACCACCAAGTTTTACGTCCCTGCCACCTACGGTTCAGGAGATATGGGCCGGCAAAAACCGCAAGTTACAATCCGCCGAGGTAGCGGGAGGTTGCCGCTAATTTGCGGCCGACCACCCGCAGCATTCCCGGCCGCGGGTGGCTCCGATGCCCCGGTCGGTTCTCACCTCAATTTCCAGCTAGGGACCCCAAAACTTTTGGCAGACCTAGAAGGGGTCATGGACCCCTTGACCACCAAGTTTTACGTCCCTGCCACCTACGGTTCAGGAGATATGGGCCGGCAAAAACCGCAAGTTACAATCCGCCGAGGTAGCGGGAGGTTGCCGCTAATTTGCGGCCGACCACCCGCAGCATTCCCGGCCGCGGGTGGCTCCGATGCCCCGGTCGGTTCTCACCTCAATTTCCAGCTAGGGACCCCAAAACTTTTGGCAGACCTAGAAGGGGTCATGGACCCCTTGACCACCAAGTTTTACGTCCCTGCCACCTACGGTTCAGGAGATATGGGCCGGCAAAAACCGCAAGTTACAATCCGCCGAGGTAGCGGGAGGTTGCCGCTAATTTGCGGCCGACCACCCGCAGCATTCCCGGCCGCGGGTGGCTCCGATGCCCCGGTCGGTTCTCACCTCAATTTCCAGCTAGGGACCCCAAAACTTTTGGCAGACCTAGAAGGGGTCATGGACCCCTTGACCACCAAGTTTTACGTCCCTGCCACCTACGGTTCAGGAGATATGGGCCGGCAAAAACCGCAAGTTACAATCCGCCGAGGTAGCGGGAGGTTGCCGCTAATTTGCGGCCGACCACCCGCAGCATTCCCGGCCGCGGGTGGCTCCGATGCCCCGGTCGGTTCTCACCTCAATTTCCAGCTAGGGACCCCAAAACTTTTGGCAGACCTAGAAGGGGTCATGGACCCCTTGACCACCAAGTTTTACGTCCCTGCCACCTACGGTTCAGGAGATATGGGCCGGCAAAAACCGCAAGTTACAATCCGCCGAGGTAGCGGGAGGTTGCCGCTAATTTGCGGCCGACCACCCGCAGCATTCCCGGCCGCGGGTGGCTCCGATGCCCCGGTCGGTTCTCACCTCAATTTCCAGCTAGGGACCCCAAAACTTTTGGCAGACCTAGAAGGGGTCATGGACCCCTTGACCACCAAGTTTTACGTCCCTGCCACCTACGGTTCAGGAGATATGGGCCGGCAAAAACCGCAAGTTACAATCCGCCGAGGTAGC
>NW_028119443.1:0-36128 GCF_965119305.1 Pelophylax lessonae | reverse complement strand
TTCTGCCTCCCATAAGCCTTTGGCTAAAGATGTGAACATTTTAAGGGCAAAACCCCCAAAATATGCAAAATTTAATTTTGGGACCATTTTACCTGTGTTTGCTTCCTTTTACCAAGAAATGACCAGAGAGATGAAAAATGACTGGATTTCAGTCTTAGGCTCGGTTCACACTTGTGCGATGCGGGAACGCTGCCAATATGCAGCGTGTTACCGCATCGCATCCACACAACTGGCAGTTCCCACTGCCATATGCGATACGCAGGGGGTGTCAATTAAACGTTAACGACACCCCCAGTTTGATTGCATATCGCAGTGCGATCTGCAAGTACGCACAGAATCGCATCGCACAAGTGTGAACCACTGTGCGATTTGATTTTGATGCAGCTCAAAAAATGCCCCTGTGCGTCTTTGGTGCGGATGCAGTGCGAATTTAGCCATAGAAAGTGTATGGCTGAAATTCGCACCGCACATGAGATCGCATGTAACGAAGGAGCAGTGTGCTCCGAATTAAATGCGATCTCCGCAGCCGCACGAGTGTGAACGGGCACTTTAAAAGCTTTGAAATTACCTGGGAAACTGGCATTGTCTGAAACCGGAAGTGGCAAACCGGAAGTGACCTCCTTAAAACCGGAAGTGGCATTAAAACACTTTTCTCCTTGACATTTTGGGCTTTAAAGTGTTGTTGTATCCGTTTTGGGGACTTTTGATCCCGTTTTGACACATTTTCTGCCTCCCTAAGCCTTTGGCTAAAGATGTGAACATTTTAAGGGCAAAACCCCCAAAATATGCAAAATTTAATTTTGGGACCATTTTACCTGTGTTTGCTTCCTTTTACCAAGAAATGACCAGAGAGATGAAAAATGACTAGATTTCAGTCTTAGGCTCGGTTCACACTTGTGCGATGCGGGAACGCTGCCAATATGCAGCGTGTTACCGCATCGCATCCACACAACTGGCAGTTCCCACTGCCATATGCGATACGCAGGGGGTGTCAATTAAACGTTAACGACACCCCCAGTTTGATTGCATATCGCAGTGCGATCTGCAAGTACGCACAGAATCGCATCGCACAAGTGTGAACCACGGTGCGATTTGATTTTGATGCAGCTCAAAAAATGCCCCTGTGCGTCTTTGGTGCGGATGCAGTGCGAATTTAGCCATAGAAAGTGTATGGCTGAAATTCGCACCGCACATGAGATCGCATGTAACGAAGGAGCAGTGTGCTCCGAATTAAATGCGATCTCCGCAGCCGCACGAGTGTGAACGGGCACTTTAAAAGCTTTGAAATTACCTGGGAAACTGGCATTGTCTGAAACCGGAAGTGGCAAACCGGAAGTGACCTCCTTAAAACCGGAAGTGGCATTAAAACACTTTTCTCCTTGACATTTTGGGCTTTAAAGTGTTGTTGTATCCGTTTTGGGGACTTTTGATCCCGTTTTGACACATTTTCTGCCTCCCTAAGCCTTTGGCTAAAGATGTGAACATTTTAAGGGCAAAACCCCCAAAATATGCAAAATTTAATTTTGGGACCATTTTACCTGTGTTTGCTTCCTTTTACCAAGAAATGACCAGAGAGATGAAAAATGACTAGATTTCAGTCTTAGGCTCGGTTCACACTTGTGCGATGCGGGAACGCTGCCAATATGCAGCGTGTTACCGCATCGCATCCACACATCTGGCAGTTCCCACTGCCATATGCGATACGCAGGGGGTGTCAATTAAACGTTAACGACACCCCCAGTTTGATTGCATATCGCAGTGCGATCTGCAAGTACGCACAGAATCGCATCGCACAAGTGTGAACCACGGTGCGATTTGATTTTGATGCAGCTCAAAAAATGCCCCTGTGCGTCTTTGGTGCGGATGCAGTGCGAATTTAGCCATAGAAAGTGTATGGCTGAAATTCGCACCGCACATGAGATCGCATGTAACGAAGGAGCAGTGTGCTCCGAATTAAATGCGATCTCCGCAGCCGCACGAGTGTGAACGGGCACTTTAAAAGCTTTGAAATTACCTGGGAAACTGGCATTGTCTGAAACCGGAAGTGGCAAACCGGAAGTGACCTCCTTAAAACCGGAAGTGGCATTAAAACACTTTTCTCCTTGACATTTTGGGCTTTAAAGTGTTGTTGTATCCGTTTTGGGGACTTTTGATCCCGTTTTGACACATTTTCTGCCTCCCTAAGCCTTTGGCTAAAGATGTGAACATTTTAAGGGCAAAACCCCCAAAATATGCAAAATTTAATTTTGGGACCATTTTACCTGTGTTTGCTTCCTTTTACCAAGAAATGACCAGAGAGATGAAAAATGACTAGATTTCAGTCTTAGGCTCGGTTCACACTTGTGCGATGCGGGAACGCTGCCAATATGCAGCGTGTTACCGCATCGCATCCACACATCTGGCAGTTCCCACTGCCATATGCGATACGCAGGGGGTGTCAATTAAACGTTAACGACACCCCCAGTTTGATTGCATATCGCAGTGCGATCTGAGAGTACGCACAGAATCGCATCGCACAAGTGTGAACCACTGTGCGATTTGATTTTGATGCAGCTCAAAAAATGCCCCTGTGCGTCTTTGGTGCGGATGCAGTGCGAATTTAGCCATAGAAAGTGTATGGCTGAAATTCGCACCGCACATGAGATCGCATGTAACGAAGGAGCAGTGCGAATTAAATGCGATCTCCGCAGCCGCACGAGTGTGAACGGGCACTTTAAAAGCTTTGAAATTACCTGGGAAACTGGCATTGTCTGAAACCGGAAGTGGCAAACCGGAAGTGACCTCCTTAAAACCGGAAGTGGCATTAAAACACTTTTCTCCTTGACATTTTGGGCTTTAAAGTGTTGTTGTATCCGTTTTGGGGACTTTTGATCCCGTTTTGACACATTTTCTGCCTCCCTAAGCCTTTGGCTAAAGATGTGAACATTTTAAGGGCAAAACCCCCAAAATATGCAAAATTTAATTTTGGGACCATTTTACCTGTGTTTGCTTCCTTTTACCAAGAAATGACCAGAGAGATGAAAAATGACTAGATTTCAGTCTTAGGCTCGGTTCACACTTGTGCGATGCGGGAACGCTGCCAATATGCAGCGTGTTACCGCATCGCATCCACACATCTGGCAGTTCCCACTGCCATATGCGATACGCAGGGGGTGTCAATTAAACGTTAACGACACCCCCAGTTTGATTGCATATCGCAGTGCGATCTGAGAGTACGCACAGAATCGCATCGCACAAGTGTGAACCACTGTGCGATTTGATTTTGATGCAGCTCAAAAAATGCCCCTGTGCGTCTTTGGTGCGGATGCAGTGCGAATTTAGCCATAGAAAGTGTATGGCTGAAATTCGCACCGCACATGAGATCGCATGTAACGAAGGAGCAGTGTGCTCCGAATTAAATGCGATCTCCGCAGCCGCACGAGTGTGAACGGGCACTTTAAAAGCTTTGAAATTACCTGGGAAACTGGCATTGTCTGAAACCGGAAGTGGCAAACCGGAAGTGACCTCCTTAAAACCGGAAGTGGCATTAAAACACTTTTCTCCTTGACATTTTGGGCTTTAAAGTGTTGTTGTATCCGTTTTGGGGACTTTTGATCCCGTTTTGACACATTTTCTGCCTCCCTAAGCCTTTGGCTAAAGATGTGAACATTTTAAGGGCAAAACCCCCAAAATATGCAAAATTTAATTTTGGGACCATTTTACCTGTGTTTGCTTCCTTTTACCAAGAAATGACCAGAGAGATGAAAAATGACTGGATTTCAGTCTTAGGCTCGGTTCACACTTGTGCGATGCGGGAACGCTGCCAATATGCAGCGTGTTACCGCATCGCATCCACACAACTGGCAGTTCCCACTGCCATATGCGATACGCAGGGGGTGTCAATTAAACGTTAACGACACCCCCAGTTTGATTGCATATCGCAGTGCGATCTGCAAGTACGCACAGAATCGCATCGCACAAGTGTGAACCACTGTGCGATTTGATTTTGATGCAGCTCAAAAAATGCCCCTGTGCGTCTTTGGTGCGGATGCAGTGCGAATTTAGCCATAGAAAGTGTATGGCTGAAATTCGCACCGCACATGAGATCGCATGTAACGAAGGAGCAGTGTGCTCCGAATTAAATGCGATCTCCGCAGCCGCACGAGTTGTGAACGGGCACTTTAAAAGCTTTGAAATTACCTGGGAAACTGGCATTGTCTGAAACCGGAAGTGGCAAACCGGAAGTGACCTCCTTAAAACCGGAAGTGGCATTAAAACACTTTTCTCCTTGACATTTTGGGCTTTAAAGTGTTGTTGTATCCGTTTTGGGGACTTTTGATCCCGTTTTGACACATTTTCTGCCTCCCTAAGCCTTTGGCTAAAGATGTGAACATTTTAAGGGCAAAACCCCCAAAATATGCAAAATTTAATTTTGGGACCATTTTACCTGTGTTTGCTTCCTTTTACCAAGAAATGACCAGAGAGATGAAAAATGACTGGATTTCAGTCTTAGGCTCGGTTCACACTTGTGCGATGCGGGAACGCTGCCAATATGCAGCGTGTTACCGCATCGCATCCACACAACTGGCAGTTCCCACTGCCATATGCGATACGCAGGGGGTGTCAATTAAACGTTAACGACACCCCCAGTTTGATTGCATATCGCAGTGCGATCTGCAAGTACGCACAGAATCGCATCGCACAAGTGTGAACCACTGTGCGATTTGATTTTGATGCAGCTCAAAAAATGCCCCTGTGCGTCTTTGGTGCGGATGCAGTGCGAATTTAGCCATAGAAAGTGTATGGCTGAAATTCGCACCGCACATGAGATCGCATGTAACGAAGGAGCAGTGTGCTCCGAATTAAATGCGATCTCCGCAGCCGCACGAGTGTGAACGGGCACTTTAAAAGCTTTGAAATTACCTGGGAAACTGGCATTGTCTGAAACCGGAAGTGGCAAACCGGAAGTGACCTCCTTAAAACCGGAAGTGGCATTAAAACACTTTTCTCCTTGACATTTTGGGCTTTAAAGTGTTGTTGTATCCGTTTTGGGGACTTTTGATCCCGTTTTGACACATTTTCTGCCTCCCTAAGCCTTTGGCTAAAGATGTGAACATTTTAAGGGCAAAACCCCCAAAATATGCAAAATTTAATTTTGGGACCATTTTACCTGTGTTTGCTTCCTTTTACCAAGAAATGACCAGAGAGATGAAAAATGACTAGATTTCAGTCTTAGGCTCGGTTCACACTTGTGCGATGCGGGAACGCTGCCAATATGCAGCGTGTTACCGCATCGCATCCACACAACTGGCAGTTCCCACTGCCATATGCGATACGCAGGGGGTGTCAATTAAACGTTAACGACACCCCCAGTTTGATTGCATATCGCAGTGCGATCTGCAAGTACGCACAGAATCGCATCGCACAAGTGTGAACCACGGTGCGATTTGATTTTGATGCAGCTCAAAAAATGCCCCTGTGCGTCTTTGGTGCGGATGCAGTGCGAATTTAGCCATAGAAAGTGTATGGCTGAAATTCGCACCGCACATGAGATCGCATGTAACGAAGGAGCAGTGTGCTCCGAATTAAATGCGATCTCCGCAGCCGCACGAGTGTGAACGGGCACTTTAAAAGCTTTGAAATTACCTGGGAAACTGGCATTGTCTGAAACCGGAAGTGGCAAACCGGAAGTGACCTCCTTAAAACCGGAAGTGGCATTAAAACACTTTTCTCCTTGACATTTTGGGCTTTAAAGTGTTGTTGTATCCGTTTTGGGGACTTTTGATCCCGTTTTGACACATTTTCTGCCTCCCTAAGCCTTTGGCTAAAGATGTGAACATTTTAAGGGCAAAACCCCCAAAATATGCAAAATTTAATTTTGGGACCATTTTACCTGTGTTTGCTTCCTTTTACCAAGAAATGACCAGAGAGATGAAAAATGACTAGATTTCAGTCTTAGGCTCGGTTCACACTTGTGCGATGCGGGAACGCTGCCAATATGCAGCGTGTTACCGCATCGCATCCACACATCTGGCAGTTCCCACTGCCATATGCGATACGCAGGGGGTGTCAATTAAACGTTAACGACACCCCCAGTTTGATTGCATATCGCAGTGCGATCTGCAAGTACGCACAGAATCGCATCGCACAAGTGTGAACCACGGTGCGATTTGATTTTGATGCAGCTCAAAAAATGCCCCTGTGCGTCTTTGGTGCGGATGCAGTGCGAATTTAGCCATAGAAAGTGTATGGCTGAAATTCGCACCGCACATGAGATCGCATGTAACGAAGGAGCAGTGTGCTCCGAATTAAATGCGATCATCCGCAGCCGCACGAGTGTGAACGGGCACTTTAAAAGCTTTGAAATTACCTGGGAAACTGGCATTGTCTGAAACCGGAAGTGGCAAACCGGAAGTGACCTCCTTAAAACCGGAAGTGGCATTAAAACACTTTTCTCCTTGACATTTTGGGCTTTAAAGTGTTGTTGTATCCGTTTTGGGGACTTTTGATCCCGTTTTGACACATTTTCTGCCTCCCTAAGCCTTTGGCTAAAGATGTGAACATTTTAAGGGCAAAACCCCCAAAATATGCAAAATTTAATTTTGGGACCATTTTACCTGTGTTTGCTTCCTTTTACCAAGAAATGACCAGAGAGATGAAAAATGACTAGATTTCAGTCTTAGGCTCGGTTCACACTTGTGCGATGCGGGAACGCTGCCAATATGCAGCGTGTTACCGCATCGCATCCACACATCTGGCAGTTCCCACTGCCATATGCGATACGCAGGGGTGTCAATTAAACGTTAACGACACCCCCAGTTTGATTGCATATCGCAGTGCGATCTGAGAGTACGCACAGAATCGCATCGCACAAGTGTGAACCACTGTGCGATTTGATTTTGATGCAGCTCAAAAAATGCCCCTGTGCGTCTTTGGTGCGGATGCAGTGCGAATTTAGCCATAGAAAGTGTATGGCTGAAATTCGCACCGCACATGAGATCGCATGTAACGAAGGAGCAGTGTGCTCCGAATTAAATGCGATCTCCGCAGCCGCACGAGTGTGAACGGGCAACTTTAAAAGCTTTGAAATTACCTGGGAAACTGGCATTGTCTGAAACCGGAAGTGGCAAACCGGAAGTGACCTCCTTAAAACCGGAAGTGGCATTAAAACACTTTTCTCCTTGACATTTTGGGCTTTAAAGTGTTGTTGTATCCGTTTTGGGGACTTTTGATCCCGTTTTGACACATTTTCTGCCTCCCTAAGCCTTTGGCTAAAGATGTGAACATTTTAAGGGCAAAACCCCCCAAAATATGCAAAATTTAATTTTGGGACCATTTTACCTGTGTTTGCTTCCTTTTACCAAGAAATGACCAGAGAGATGAAAAATGACTGGATTTCAGTCTTAGGCTCGGTTCACACTTGTGCGATGCGGGAACGCTGCCAATATGCAGCGTGTTACCGCATCGCATCCACACAACTGGCAGTTCCCACTGCCATATGCGATACGCAGGGGGTGTCAATTAAACGTTAACGACACCCCCAGTTTGATTGCATATCGCAGTGCGATCTGCAAGTACGCACAGAATCGCATCGCACAAGTGTGAACCACTGTGCGATTTGATTTTGATGCAGCTCAAAAAATGCCCCTGTGCGTCTTTGGTGCGGATGCAGTGCGAATTTAGCCATAGAAAGTGTATGGCTGAAATTCGCACCGCACATGAGATCGCATGTAACGAAGGAGCAGTGTGCTCCGAATTAAATGCGATCTCCGCAGCCGCACGAGTGTGAACGGGCACTTTAAAAGCTTTGAAATTACCTGGGAAACTGGCATTGTCTGAAACCGGAAGTGGCAAACCGGAAGTGACCTCCTTAAAACCGGAAGTGGCATTAAAACACTTTTCTCCTTGACATTTTGGGCTTTAAAGTGTTGTTGTATCCGTTTTGGGGACTTTTTGATCCCGTTTTGACACATTTTCTGCCTCCCTAAGCCTTTGGCTAAAGATGTGAACATTTTAAGGGCAAAACCCCCAAAATATGCAAAATTTAATTTGGGACCATTTTACCTGTGTTTGCTTCCTTTTACCAAGAAATGACCAGAGAGATGAAAAATGACTAGATTTCAGTCTTAGGCTCGGTTCACACTTGTGCGATGCGGGAACGCTGCCAATATGCAGCGTGTTACCGCATCGCATCCACACAACTGGCAGTTCCCACTGCCATATGCGATACGCAGGGGGTGTCAATTAAACGTTAACGACACCCCCAGTTTGATTGCATATCGCAGTGCGATCTGCAAGTACGCACAGAATCGCATCGCACAAGTGTGAACCACGGTGCGATTTGATTTTGATGCAGCTCAAAAAATGCCCCTGTGCGTCTTTGGTGCGGATGCAGTGCGAATTTAGCCATAGAAAGTGTATGGCTGAAATTCGCACCGCACATGAGATCGCATGTAACGAAGGAGCAGTGTGCTCCGAATTAAATGCGATCTCCGCAGCCGCACGAGTGTGAACGGGCACTTTAAAAGCTTTGAAATTACCTGGGAAACTGGCATTGTCTGAAACCGGAAGTGGCAAACCGGAAGTGACCTCCTTAAAACCGGAAGTGGCATTAAAACACTTTTCTCCTTGACATTTTGGGCTTTAAAGTGTTGTTGTATCCGTTTTGGGGACTTTTGATCCCGTTTTGACACATTTTCTGCCTCCCTAAGCCTTTGGCTAAAGATGTGAACATTTTAAGGGCAAAACCCCCAAAATATGCAAAATTTAATTTTGGGACCATTTTACCTGTGTTTGCTTCCTTTTACCAAGAAATGACCAGAGAGATGAAAAATGACTAGATTTCAGTCTTAGGCTCGGTTCACACTTGTGCGATGCGGGAACGCTGCCAATATGCAGCGTGTTACCGCATCGCATCCACACATCTGGCAGTTCCCACTGCCATATGCGATACGCAGGGGGTGTCAATTAAACGTTAACGACACCCCCAGTTTGATTGCATATCGCAGTGCGATCTGCAAGTACGCACAGAATCGCATCGCACAAGTGTGAACCACGGTGCGATTTGATTTTGATGCAGCTCAAAAAATGCCCCTGTGCGTCTTTGGTGCGGATGCAGTGCGAATTTAGCCATAGAAAGTGTATGGCTGAAATTCGCACCGCACATGAGATCGCATGTAACGAAGGAGCAGTGTGCTCCGAATTAAATGCGATCTCCGCAGCCGCACGAGTGTGAACGGGCACTTTAAAAGCTTTGAAATTACCTGGGAAACTGGCATTGTCTGAAACCGGAAGTGGCAAACCGGAAGTGACCTCCTTAAAACCGGAAGTGGCATTAAAACACTTTTCTCCTTGACATTTTGGGCTTTAAAGTGTTGTTGTATCCGTTTTGGGGACTTTTGATCCCGTTTTGACACATTTTCTGCCTCCCTAAGCCTTTGGCTAAAGATGTGAACATTTTAAGGGCAAAACCCCCAAAATATGCAAAATTTAATTTTGGGACCATTTTACCTGTGTTTGCTTCCTTTTACCAAGAAATGACCAGAGAGATGAAAAATGACTAGATTTCAGTCTTAGGCTCGGTTCACACTTGTGCGATGCGGGAACGCTGCCAATATGCAGCGTGTTACCGCATCGCATCCACACATCTGGCAGTTCCCACTGCCATATGCGATACGCAGGGGGTGTCAATTAAACGTTAACGACACCCCCAGTTTGATTGCATATCGCAGTGCGATCTGAGAGTACGCACAGAATCGCATCGCACAAGTGTGAACCACTGTGCGATTTGATTTTGATGCAGCTCAAAAAATGCCCCTGTGCGTCTTTGGTGCGGATGCAGTGCGAATTTAGCCATAGAAAGTGTATGGCTGAAATTCGCACCGCACATGAGATCGCATGTAACGAAGGAGCAGTGTGCTCCGAATTAAATGCGATCTCCGCAGCCGCACGAGTGTGAACGGGCACTTTAAAAGCTTTGAAATTACCTGGGAAACTGGCATTGTCTGAAACCGGAAGTGGCAAACCGGAAGTGACCTCCTTAAAACCGGAAGTGGCATTAAAACACTTTTCTCCTTGACATTTTGGGCTTTAAAGTGTTGTTGTATCCGTTTTGGGGACTTTTGATCCCGTTTTGACACATTTTCTGCCTCCCTAAGCCTTTGGCTAAAGATGTGAACATTTTAAGGGCAAAACCCCCAAAATATGCAAAATTTAATTTTGGGACCATTTTACCTGTGTTTGCTTCCTTTTACCAAGAAATGACCAGAGAGATGAAAAATGACTAGATTTCAGTCTTAGGCTCGGTTCACACTTGTGCGATGCGGGAACGCTGCCAATATGCAGCGTGTTACCGCATCGCATCCACACATCTGGCAGTTCCCACTGCCATATGCGATACGCAGGGGGTGTCAATTAAACGTTAACGACACCCCCAGTTTGATTGCATATCGCAGTGCGATCTGAGAGTACGCACAGAATCGCATCGCACAAGTGTGAACCACTGTGCGATTTGATTTTGATGCAGCTCAAAAAATGCCCCTGTGCGTCTTTGGTGCGGATGCAGTGCGAATTTAGCCATAGAAAGTGTATGGCTGAAATTCGCACCGCACATGAGATCGCATGTAACGAAGGAGCAGTGTGCTCCGAATTAAATGCGATCTCCGCAGCCGCACGAGTGTGAACGGGCACTTTAAAAGCTTTGAAATTACCTGGGAAACTGGCATTGTCTGAAACCGGAAGTGGCAAACCGGAAGTGACCTCCTTAAAACCGGAAGTGGCATTAAAACACTTTTCTCCTTGACATTTTGGGCTTTAAAGTGTTGTTGTATCCGTTTTGGGGACTTTTGATCCCGTTTTGACACATTTTCTGCCTCCCTAAGCCTTTGGCTAAAGATGTGAACATTTTAAGGGCAAAACCCCCAAAATATGCAAAATTTAATTTTGGGACCATTTTACCTGTGTTTGCTTCCTTTTACCAAGAAATGACCAGAGAGATGAAAAATGACTGGATTTCAGTCTTAGGCTCGGTTCACACTTGTGCGATGCGGGAACGCTGCCAATATGCAGCGTGTTACCGCATCGCATCCACACAACTGGCAGTTCCCACTGCCATATGCGATACGCAGGGGGTGTCAATTAAACGTTAACGACACCCCCAGTTTGATTGCATATCGCAGTGCGATCTGCAAGTACGCACAGAATCGCATCGCACAAGTGTGAACCACTGTGCGATTTGATTTTGATGCAGCTCAAAAAATGCCCCTGTGCGTCTTTGGTGCGGATGCAGTGCGAATTTAGCCATAGAAAGTGTATGGCTGAAATTCGCACCGCACATGAGATCGCATGTAACGAAGGAGCAGTGTGCTCCGAATTAAATGCGATCTCCGCAGCCGCACGAGTGTGAACGGGCACTTTAAAAGCTTTGAAATTACCTGGGAAACTGGCATTGTCTGAAACCGGAAGTGGCAAACCGGAAGTGACCTCCTTAAAACCGGAAGTGGCATTAAAACACTTTTCTCCTTGACATTTTGGGCTTTAAAGTGTTGTTGTATCCGTTTTGGGGACTTTTGATCCCGTTTTGACACATTTTCTGCCTCCCTAAGCCTTTGGCTAAAGATGTGAACATTTTAAGGGCAAAACCCCCAAAATATGCAAAATTTAATTTTGGGACCATTTTACCTGTGTTTGCTTCCTTTTACCAAGAAATGACCAGAGAGATGAAAAATGACTGGATTTCAGTCTTAGGCTCGGTTCACACTTGTGCGATGCGGGAACGCTGCCAATATGCAGCGTGTTACCGCATCGCATCCACACAACTGGCAGTTCCCACTGCCATATGCGATACGCAGGGGGTGTCAATTAAACGTTAACGACACCCCCAGTTTGATTGCATATCGCAGTGCGATCTGCAAGTACGCACAGAATCGCATCGCACAAGTGTGAACCACTGTGCGATTTGATTTTGATGCAGCTCAAAAAATGCCCCTGTGCGTCTTTGGTGCGGATGCAGTGCGAATTTAGCCATAGAAAGTGTATGGCTGAAATTCGCACCGCACATGAGATCGCATGTAACGAAGGAGCAGTGTGCTCCGAATTAAATGCGATCTCCGCAGCCGCACGAGTGTGAACGGGCACTTTAAAAGCTTTGAAATTACCTGGGAAACTGGCATTGTCTGAAACCGGAAGTGGCAAACCGGAAGTGACCTCCTTAAAACCGGAAGTGGCATTAAAACACTTTTCTCCTTGACATTTTGGGCTTTAAAGTGTTGTTGTATCCGTTTTGGGGACTTTTGATCCCGTTTTGACACATTTTCTGCCTCCCTAAGCCTTTGGCTAAAGATGTGAACATTTTAAGGGCAAAACCCCCAAAATATGCAAAATTTAATTTTGGGACCATTTTACCTGTGTTTGCTTCCTTTTACCAAGAAATGACCAGAGAGATGAAAAATGACTAGATTTCAGTCTTAGGCTCGGTTCACACTTGTGCGATGCGGGAACGCTGCCAATATGCAGCGTGTTACCGCATCGCATCCACACAACTGGCAGTTCCCACTGCCATATGCGATACGCAGGGGGTGTCAATTAAACGTTAACGACACCCCCAGTTTGATTGCATATCGCAGTGCGATCTGCAAGTACGCACAGAATCGCATCGCACAAGTGTGAACCACGGTGCGATTTGATTTTGATGCAGCTCAAAAAATGCCCCTGTGCGTCTTTGGTGCGGATGCAGTGCGAATTTAGCCATAGAAAGTGTATGGCTGAAATTCGCACCGCACATGAGATCGCATGTAACGAAGGAGCAGTGTGCTCCGAATTAAATGCGATCTCCGCAGCCGCACGAGTGTGAACGGGCACTTTAAAAGCTTTGAAATTACCTGGGAAACTGGCATTGTCTGAAACCGGAAGTGGCAAACCGGAAGTGACCTCCTTAAAACCGGAAGTGGCATTAAAACACTTTTCTCCTTGACATTTTGGGCTTTAAAGTGTTGTTGTATCCGTTTTGGGGACTTTTGATCCCGTTTTGACACATTTTCTGCCTCCCTAAGCCTTTGGCTAAAGATGTGAACATTTTAAGGGCAAAACCCCCAAAATATGCAAAATTTAATTTTGGGACCATTTTACCTGTGTTTGCTTCCTTTTACCAAGAAATGACCAGAGAGATGAAAAATGACTAGATTTCAGTCTTAGGCTCGGTTCACACTTGTGCGATGCGGGAACGCTGCCAATATGCAGCGTGTTACCGCATCGCATCCACACATCTGGCAGTTCCCACTGCCATATGCGATACGCAGGGGGTGTCAATTAAACGTTAACGACACCCCCAGTTTGATTGCATATCGCAGTGCGATCTGCAAGTACGCACAGAATCGCATCGCACAAGTGTGAACCACGGTGCGATTTGATTTTGATGCAGCTCAAAAAATGCCCCTGTGCGTCTTTGGTGCGGATGCAGTGCGAATTTAGCCATAGAAAGTGTATGGCTGAAATTCGCACCGCACATGAGATCGCATGTAACGAAGGAGCAGTGTGCTCCGAATTAAATGCGATCTCCGCAGCCGCACGAGTGTGAACGGGCACTTTAAAAGCTTTGAAATTACCTGGGAAACTGGCATTGTCTGAAACCGGAAGTGGCAAACCGGAAGTGACCTCCTTAAAACCGGAAGTGGCATTAAAACACTTTTCTCCTTGACATTTTGGGCTTTAAAGTGTTGTTGTATCCGTTTTGGGGACTTTTGATCCCGTTTTGACACATTTTCTGCCTCCCTAAGCCTTTGGCTAAAGATGTGAACATTTTAAGGGCAAAACCCCCAAAATATGCAAAATTTAATTTTGGGACCATTTTACCTGTGTTTGCTTCCTTTTACCAAGAAATGACCAGAGAGATGAAAAATGACTAGATTTCAGTCTTAGGCTCGGTTCACACTTGTGCGATGCGGGAACGCTGCCAATATGCAGCGTGTTACCGCATCGCATCCACACATCTGGCAGTTCCCACTGCCATATGCGATACGCAGGGGGTGTCAATTAAACGTTAACGACACCCCCAGTTTGATTGCATATCGCAGTGCGATCTGAGAGTACGCACAGAATCGCATCGCACAAGTGTGAACCACTGTGCGATTTGATTTTGATGCAGCTCAAAAAATGCCCCTGTGCGTCTTTGGTGCGGATGCAGTGCGAATTTAGCCATAGAAAGTGTATGGCTGAAATTCGCACCGCACATGAGATCGCATGTAACGAAGGAGCAGTGTGCTCCGAATTAAATGCGATCTCCGCAGCCGCACGAGTGTGAACGGGCACTTTAAAAGCTTTGAAATTACCTGGGAAACTGGCATTGTCTGAAACCGGAAGTGGCAAACCGGAAGTGACCTCCTTAAAACCGGAAGTGGCATTAAAACACTTTTCTCCTTGACATTTTGGGCTTTAAAGTGTTGTTGTATCCGTTTTGGGGACTTTTGATCCCGTTTTGACACATTTTCTGCCTCCCTAAGCCTTTGGCTAAAGATGTGAACATTTTAAGGGCAAAACCCCCAAAATATGCAAAATTTAATTTTGGGACCATTTTACCTGTGTTTGCTTCCTTTTACCAAGAAATGACCAGAGAGATGAAAAATGACTGGATTTCAGTCTTAGGCTCGGTTCACACTTGTGCGATGCGGGAACGCTGCCAATATGCAGCGTGTTACCGCATCGCATCCACACAACTGGCAGTTCCCACTGCCATATGCGATACGCAGGGGGTGTCAATTAAACGTTAACGACACCCCCAGTTTGATTGCATATCGCAGTGCGATCTGCAAGTACGCACAGAATCGCATCGCACAAGTGTGAACCACTGTGCGATTTGATTTTGATGCAGCTCAAAAAATGCCCCTGTGCGTCTTTGGTGCGGATGCAGTGCGAATTTAGCCATAGAAAGTGTATGGCTGAAATTCGCACCGCACATGAGATCGCATGTAACGAAGGAGCAGTGTGCTCCGAATTAAATGCGATCTCCGCAGCCGCACGAGTGTGAACGGGCACTTTAAAAGCTTTGAAATTACCTGGGAAACTGGCATTGTCTGAAACCGGAAGTGGCAAACCGGAAGTGACCTCCTTAAAACCGGAAGTGGCATTAAAACACTTTTCTCCTTGACATTTTGGGCTTTAAAGTGTTGTTGTATCCGTTTTGGGGACTTTTGATCCCGTTTTGACACATTTTCTGCCTCCCTAAGCCTTTGGCTAAAGATGTGAACATTTTAAGGGCAAAACCCCCAAAATATGCAAAATTTAATTTTGGGACCATTTTACCTGTGTTTGCTTCCTTTTACCAAGAAATGACCAGAGAGATGAAAAATGACTGGATTTCAGTCTTAGGCTCGGTTCACACTTGTGCGATGCGGGAACGCTGCCAATATGCAGCGTGTTACCGCATCGCATCCACACAACTGGCAGTTCCCACTGCCATATGCGATACGCAGGGGGTGTCAATTAAACGTTAACGACACCCCCAGTTTGATTGCATATCGCAGTGCGATCTGCAAGTACGCACAGAATCGCATCGCACAAGTGTGAACCACTGTGCGATTTGATTTTGATGCAGCTCAAAAAATGCCCCTGTGCGTCTTTGGTGCGGATGCAGTGCGAATTTAGCCATAGAAAGTGTATGGCTGAAATTCGCACCGCACATGAGATCGCATGTAACGAAGGAGCAGTGTGCTCCGAATTAAATGCGATCTCCGCAGCCGCACGAGTGTGAACGGGCACTTTAAAAGCTTTGAAATTACCTGGGAAACTGGCATTGTCTGAAACCGGAAGTGGCAAACCGGAAGTGACCTCCTTAAAACCGGAAGTGGCATTAAAACACTTTTCTCCTTGACATTTTGGGCTTTAAAGTGTTGTTGTATCCGTTTTGGGGACTTTTGATCCCGTTTTGACACATTTTCTGCCTCCCTAAGCCTTTGGCTAAAGATGTGAACATTTTAAGGGCAAAACCCCCAAAATATGCAAAATTTAATTTTGGGACCATTTTACCTGTGTTTGCTTCCTTTTACCAAGAAATGACCAGAGAGATGAAAAATGACTAGATTTCAGTCTTAGGCTCGGTTCACACTTGTGCGATGCGGGAACGCTGCCAATATGCAGCGTGTTACCGCATCGCATCCACACAACTGGCAGTTCCCACTGCCATATGCGATACGCAGGGGGTGTCAATTAAACGTTAACGACACCCCCAGTTTGATTGCATATCGCAGTGCGATCTGCAAGTACGCACAGAATCGCATCGCACAAGTGTGAACCACGGTGCGATTTGATTTTGATGCAGCTCAAAAAATGCCCCTGTGCGTCTTTGGTGCGGATGCAGTGCGAATTTAGCCATAGAAAGTGTATGGCTGAAATTCGCACCGCACATGAGATCGCATGTAACGAAGGAGCAGTGTGCTCCGAATTAAATGCGATCTCCGCAGCCGCACGAGTGTGAACGGGCACTTTAAAAGCTTTGAAATTACCTGGGAAACTGGCATTGTCTGAAACCGGAAGTGGCAAACCGGAAGTGACCTCCTTAAAACCGGAAGTGGCATTAAAACACTTTTCTCCTTGACATTTTGGGCTTTAAAGTGTTGTTGTATCCGTTTTGGGGACTTTTGATCCCGTTTTGACACATTTTCTGCCTCCCTAAGCCTTTGGCTAAAGATGTGAACATTTTAAGGGCAAAACCCCCAAAATATGCAAAATTTAATTTTGGGACCATTTTACCTGTGTTTGCTTCCTTTTACCAAGAAATGACCAGAGAGATGAAAAATGACTAGATTTCAGTCTTAGGCTCGGTTCACACTTGTGCGATGCGGGAACGCTGCCAATATGCAGCGTGTTACCGCATCGCATCCACACATCTGGCAGTTCCCACTGCCATATGCGATACGCAGGGGGTGTCAATTAAACGTTAACGACACCCCCAGTTTGATTGCATATCGCAGTGCGATCTGCAAGTACGCACAGAATCGCATCGCACAAGTGTGAACCACGGTGCGATTTGATTTTGATGCAGCTCAAAAAATGCCCCTGTGCGTCTTTGGTGCGGATGCAGTGCGAATTTAGCCATAGAAAGTGTATGGCTGAAATTCGCACCGCACATGAGATCGCATGTAACGAAGGAGCAGTGTGCTCCGAATTAAATGCGATCTCCGCAGCCGCACGAGTGTGAACGGGCACTTTAAAAGCTTTGAAATTACCTGGGAAACTGGCATTGTCTGAAACCGGAAGTGGCAAACCGGAAGTGACCTCCTTAAAACCGGAAGTGGCATTAAAACACTTTTCTCCTTGACATTTTGGGCTTTAAAGTGTTGTTGTATCCGTTTTGGGGACTTTTGATCCCGTTTTGACACATTTTCTGCCTCCCTAAGCCTTTGGCTAAAGATGTGAACATTTTAAGGGCAAAACCCCCAAAATATGCAAAATTTAATTTTGGGACCATTTTACCTGTGTTTGCTTCCTTTTACCAAGAAATGACCAGAGAGATGAAAAATGACTAGATTTCAGTCTTAGGCTCGGTTCACACTTGTGCGATGCGGGAACGCTGCCAATATGCAGCGTGTTACCGCATCGCATCCACACATCTGGCAGTTCCCACTGCCATATGCGATACGCAGGGGGTGTCAATTAAACGTTAACGACACCCCCAGTTTGATTGCATATCGCAGTGCGATCTGAGAGTACGCACAGAATCGCATCGCACAAGTGTGAACCACTGTGCGATTTGATTTTGATGCAGCTCAAAAAATGCCCCTGTGCGTCTTTGGTGCGGATGCAGTGCGAATTTAGCCATAGAAAGTGTATGGCTGAAATTCGCACCGCACATGAGATCGCATGTAACGAAGGAGCAGTGTGCTCCGAATTAAATGCGATCTCCGCAGCCGCACGAGTGTGAACGGGCACTTTAAAAGCTTTGAAATTACCTGGGAAACTGGCATTGTCTGAAACCGGAAGTGGCAAACCGGAAGTGACCTCCTTAAAACCGGAAGTGGCATTAAAACACTTTTCTCCTTGACATTTTGGGCTTTAAAGTGTTGTTGTATCCGTTTTGGGGACTTTTGATCCCGTTTTGACACATTTTCTGCCTCCCTAAGCCTTTGGCTAAAGATGTGAACATTTTAAGGGCAAAACCCCCAAAATATGCAAAATTTAATTTTGGGACCATTTTACCTGTGTTTGCTTCCTTTTACCAAGAAATGACCAGAGAGATGAAAAATGACTAGATTTCAGTCTTAGGCTCGGTTCACACTTGTGCGATGCGGGAACGCTGCCAATATGCAGCGTGTTACCGCATCGCATCCACACATCTGGCAGTTCCCACTGCCATATGCGATACGCAGGGGGTGTCAATTAAACGTTAACGACACCCCCAGTTTGATTGCATATCGCAGTGCGATCTGCAAGTACGCACAGAATCGCATCGCACAAGTGTGAACCACGGTGCGATTTGATTTTGATGCAGCTCAAAAAATGCCCCTGTGCGTCTTTGGTGCGGATGCAGTGCAAATTTAGCCATAGAAAGTGTATGGCTGAAATTCGCACCGCACATGAGATCGCATGTAACGAAGGAGCAGTGTGCTCCGAATTAAATGCGATCTCCGCAGCCGCACGAGTGTGAACGGGCACTTTAAAAGCTTTGAAATTACCTGGGAAACTGGCATTGTCTGAAACCGGAAGTGGCAAACCGGAAGTGACCTCCTTAAAACCGGAAGTGGCATTAAAACACTTTTCTCCTTGACATTTTGGGCTTTAAAGTGTTGTTGTATCCGTTTTGGGGACTTTTGATCCCGTTTTGACACATTTTCTGCCTCCCTAAGCCTTTGGCTAAAGATGTGAACATTTTAAGGGCAAAACCCCCAAAATATGCAAAATTTAATTTTGGGACCATTTTACCTGTGTTTGCTTCCTTTTACCAAGAAATGACCAGAGAGATGAAAAATGACTAGATTTCAGTCTTAGGCTCGGTTCACACTTGTGCGATGCGGGAACGCTGCCAATATGCAGCGTGTTACCGCATCGCATCCACACATCTGGCAGTTCCCACTGCCATATGCGATACGCAGGGGGTGTCAATTAAACGTTAACGACACCCCCAGTTTGATTGCATATCGCAGTGCGATCTGAGAGTACGCACAGAATCGCATCGCACAAGTGTGAACCACTGTGCGATTTGATTTTGATGCAGCTCAAAAAATGCCCCTGTGCGTCTTTGGTGCGGATGCAGTGCGAATTTAGCCATAGAAAGTGTATGGCTGAAATTCGCACCGCACATGAGATCGCATGTAACGAAGGAGCAGTGTGCTCCGAATTAAATGCGATCTCCGCAGCCGCACGAGTGTGAACGGGCACTTTAAAAGCTTTGAAATTACCTGGGAAACTGGCATTGTCTGAAACCGGAAGTGGCAAACCGGAAGTGACCTCCTTAAAACCGGAAGTGGCATTAAAACACTTTTCTCCTTGACATTTTGGGCTTTAAAGTGTTGTTGTATCCGTTTTGGGGACTTTTGATCCCGTTTTGACACATTTTCTGCCTCCCTAAGCCTTTGGCTAAAGATGTGAACATTTTAAGGGCAAAACCCCCAAAATATGCAAAATTTAATTTTGGGACCATTTTACCTGTGTTTGCTTCCTTTTACCAAGAAATGACCAGAGAGATGAAAAATGACTGGATTTCAGTCTTAGGCTCGGTTCACACTTGTGCGATGCGGGAACGCTGCCAATATGCAGCGTGTTACCGCATCGCATCCACACAACTGGCAGTTCCCACTGCCATATGCGATACGCAGGGGGTGTCAATTAAACGTTAACGACACCCCCAGTTTGATTGCATATCGCAGTGCGATCTGCAAGTACGCACAGAATCGCATCGCACAAGTGTGAACCACTGTGCGATTTGATTTTGATGCAGCTCAAAAAATGCCCCTGTGCGTCTTTGGTGCGGATGCAGTGCGAATTTAGCCATAGAAAGTGTATGGCTGAAATTCGCACCGCACATGAGATCGCATGTAACGAAGGAGCAGTGTGCTCCGAATTAAATGCGATCTCCGCAGCCGCACGAGTGTGAACGGGCACTTTAAAAGCTTTGAAATTACCTGGGAAACTGGCATTGTCTGAAACCGGAAGTGGCAAACCGGAAGTGACCTCCTTAAAACCGGAAGTGGCATTAAAACACTTTTCTCCTTGACATTTTGGGCTTTAAAGTGTTGTTGTATCCGTTTTGGGGACTTTTGATCCCGTTTTGACACATTTTCTGCCTCCCTAAGCCTTTGGCTAAAGATGTGAACATTTTAAGGGCAAAACCCCCAAAATATGCAAAATTTAATTTTGGGACCATTTTACCTGTGTTTGCTTCCTTTTACCAAGAAATGACCAGAGAGATGAAAAATGACTAGATTTCAGTCTTAGGCTCGGTTCACACTTGTGCGATGCGGGAACGCTGCCAATATGCAGCGTGTTACCGCATCGCATCCACACATCTGGCAGTTCCCACTGCCATATGCGATACGCAGGGGGTGTCAATTAAACGTTAACGACACCCCCAGTTTGATTGCATATCGCAGTGCGATCTGAGAGTACGCACAGAATCGCATCGCACAAGTGTGAACCACTGTGCGATTTGATTTTGATGCAGCTCAAAAAATGCCCCTGTGCGTCTTTGGTGCGGATGCAGTGCGAATTTAGCCATAGAAAGTGTATGGCTGAAATTCGCACCGCACATGAGATCGCATGTAACGAAGGAGCAGTGTGCTCCGAATTAAATGCGATCTCCGCAGCCGCACGAGTGTGAACGGGCACTTTAAAAGCTTTGAAATTACCTGGGAAACTGGCATTGTCTGAAACCGGAAGTGGCAAACCGGAAGTGACCTCCTTAAAACCGGAAGTGGCATTAAAACACTTTTCTCCTTGACATTTTGGGCTTTAAAGTGTTGTTGTATCCGTTTTGGGGACTTTTGATCCCGTTTTGACACATTTTCTGCCTCCCTAAGCCTTTGGCTAAAGATGTGAACATTTTAAGGGCAAAACCCCCAAAATATGCAAAATTTAATTTTGGGACCATTTTACCTGTGTTTGCTTCCTTTTACCAAGAAATGACCAGAGAGATGAAAAATGACTGGATTTCAGTCTTAGGCTCGGTTCACACTTGTGCGATGCGGGAACGCTGCCAATATGCAGCGTGTTACCGCATCGCATCCACACAACTGGCAGTTCCCACTGCCATATGCGATACGCAGGGGGTGTCAATTAAACGTTAACGACACCCCCAGTTTGATTGCATATCGCAGTGCGATCTGCAAGTACGCACAGAATCGCATCGCACAAGTGTGAACCACGGTGCGATTTGATTTTGATGCAGCTCAAAAAATGCCCCTGTGCGTCTTTGGTGCGGATGCAGTGCGAATTTAGCCATAGAAAGTGTATGGCTGAAATTCGCACCGCACATGAGATCGCATGTAACGAAGGAGCAGTGTGCTCCGAATTAAATGCGATCTCCGCAGCCGCACGAGTGTGAACGGGCACTTTAAAAGCTTTGAAATTACCTGGGAAACTGGCATTGTCTGAAACCGGAAGTGGCAAACCGGAAGTGACCTCCTTAAAACCGGAAGTGGCATTAAAACACTTTTCTCCTTGACATTTTGGGCTTTAAAGTGTTGTTGTATCCGTTTTGGGGACTTTTGATCCCGTTTTGACACATTTTCTGCCTCCCTAAGCCTTTGGCTAAAGATGTGAACATTTTAAGGGCAAAACCCCCAAAATATGCAAAATTTAATTTTGGGACCATTTTACCTGTGTTTGCTTCCTTTTACCAAGAAATGACCAGAGAGATGAAAAATGACTAGATTTCAGTCTTAGGCTCGGTTCACACTTGTGCGATGCGGGAACGCTGCCAATATGCAGCGTGTTACCGCATCGCATCCACACATCTGGCAGTTCCCACTGCCATATGCGATACGCAGGGGGTGTCAATTAAACGTTAACGACACCCCCAGTTTGATTGCATATCGCAGTGCGATCTGAGAGTACGCACAGAATCGCATCGCACAAGTGTGAACCACTGTGCGATTTGATTTTGATGCAGCTCAAAAAATGCCCCTGTGCGTCTTTGGTGCGGATGCAGTGCGAATTTAGCCATAGAAAGTGTATGGCTGAAATTCGCACCGCACATGAGATCGCATGTAACGAAGGAGCAGTGTGCTCCGAATTAAATGCGATCTCCGCAGCCGCACGAGTGTGAACGGGCACTTTAAAAGCTTTGAAATTACCTGGGAAACTGGCATTGTCTGAAACCGGAAGTGGCAAACCGGAAGTGACCTCCTTAAAACCGGAAGTGGCATTAAAACACTTTTCTCCTTGACATTTTGGGCTTTAAAGTGTTGTTGTATCCGTTTTGGGGACTTTTGATCCCGTTTTGACACATTTTCTGCCTCCCTAAGCCTTTGGCTAAAGATGTGAACATTTTAAGGGCAAAACCCCCAAAATATGCAAAATTTAATTTTGGGACCATTTTACCTGTGTTTGCTTCCTTTTACCAAGAAATGACCAGAGAGATGAAAAATGACTGGATTTCAGTCTTAGGCTCGGTTCACACTTGTGCGATGCGGGAACGCTGCCAATATGCAGCGTGTTACCGCATCGCATCCACACAACTGGCAGTTCCCACTGCCATATGCGATACGCAGGGGGTGTCAATTAAACGTTAACGACACCCCCAGTTTGATTGCATATCGCAGTGCGATCTGCAAGTACGCACAGAATCGCATCGCACAAGTGTGAACCACTGTGCGATTTGATTTTGATGCAGCTCAAAAAATGCCCCTGTGCGTCTTTGGTGCGGATGCAGTGCGAATTTAGCCATAGAAAGTGTATGGCTGAAATTCGCACCGCACATGAGATCGCATGTAACGAAGGAGCAGTGTGCTCCGAATTAAATGCGATCTCCGCAGCCGCACGAGTGTGAACGGGCACTTTAAAAGCTTTGAAATTACCTGGGAAACTGGCATTGTCTGAAACCGGAAGTGGCAAACCGGAAGTGACCTCCTTAAAACCGGAAGTGGCATTAAAACACTTTTCTCCTTGACATTTTGGGCTTTAAAGTGTTGTTGTATCCGTTTTGGGGACTTTTGATCCCGTTTTGACACATTTTCTGCCTCCCTAAGCCTTTGGCTAAAGATGTGAACATTTTAAGGGCAAAACCCCCAAAATATGCAAAATTTAATTTTGGGACCATTTTACCTGTGTTTGCTTCCTTTTACCAAGAAATGACCAGAGAGATGAAAAATGACTGGATTTCAGTCTTAGGCTCGGTTCACACTTGTGCGATGCGGGAACGCTGCCAATATGCAGCGTGTTACCGCATCGCATCCACACAACTGGCAGTTCCCACTGCCATATGCGATACGCAGGGGGTGTCAATTAAACGTTAACGACACCCCCAGTTTGATTGCATATCGCAGTGCGATCTGCAAGTACGCACAGAATCGCATCGCACAAGTGTGAACCACTGTGCGATTTGATTTTGATGCAGCTCAAAAAATGCCCCTGTGCGTCTTTGGTGCGGATGCAGTGCGAATTTAGCCATAGAAAGTGTATGGCTGAAATTCGCACCGCACATGAGATCGCATGTAACGAAGGAGCAGTGTGCTCCGAATTAAATGCGATCTCCGCAGCCGCACGAGTGTGAACGGGCACTTTAAAAGCTTTGAAATTACCTGGGAAACTGGCATTGTCTGAAACCGGAAGTGGCAAACCGGAAGTGACCTCCTTAAAACCGGAAGTGGCATTAAAACACTTTTCTCCTTGACATTTTGGGCTTTAAAGTGTTGTTGTATCCGTTTTGGGGACTTTTGATCCCGTTTTGACACATTTTCTGCCTCCCTAAGCCTTTGGCTAAAGATGTGAACATTTTAAGGGCAAAACCCCCAAAATATGCAAAATTTAATTTTGGGACCATTTTACCTGTGTTTGCTTCCTTTTACCAAGAAATGACCAGAGAGATGAAAAATGACTAGATTTCAGTCTTAGGCTCGGTTCACACTTGTGCGATGCGGGAACGCTGCCAATATGCAGCGTGTTACCGCATCGCATCCACACAACTGGCAGTTCCCACTGCCATATGCGATACGCAGGGGGTGTCAATTAAACGTTAACGACACCCCCAGTTTGATTGCATATCGCAGTGCGATCTGCAAGTACGCACAGAATCGCATCGCACAAGTGTGAACCACGGTGCGATTTGATTTTGATGCAGCTCAAAAAATGCCCCTGTGCGTCTTTGGTGCGGATGCAGTGCGAATTTAGCCATAGAAAGTGTATGGCTGAAATTCGCACCGCACATGAGATCGCATGTAACGAAGGAGCAGTGTGCTCCGAATTAAATGCGATCTCCGCAGCCGCACGAGTGTGAACGGGCACTTTAAAAGCTTTGAAATTACCTGGGAAACTGGCATTGTCTGAAACCGGAAGTGGCAAACCGGAAGTGACCTCCTTAAAACCGGAAGTGGCATTAAAACACTTTTCTCCTTGACATTTTGGGCTTTAAAGTGTTGTTGTATCCGTTTTGGGGACTTTTGATCCCGTTTTGACACATTTTCTGCCTCCCTAAGCCTTTGGCTAAAGATGTGAACATTTTAAGGGCAAAACCCCCAAAATATGCAAAATTTAATTTTGGGACCATTTTACCTGTGTTTGCTTCCTTTTACCAAGAAATGACCAGAGAGATGAAAAATGACTAGATTTCAGTCTTAGGCTCGGTTCACACTTGTGCGATGCGGGAACGCTGCCAATATGCAGCGTGTTACCGC
This sequence comes from Pelophylax lessonae, assembly GCF_965119305.1. Taxonomy (NCBI): domain Eukaryota; kingdom Metazoa; phylum Chordata; class Amphibia; order Anura; family Ranidae; genus Pelophylax; species Pelophylax lessonae. Next base: position 11,334 of record NW_028119443.1, on the reverse strand, counting down.
ATCGCATCCACACATCTGGCAGTTCCCACTGCCATATGCGATACGCAGGGGGTGTCAATTAAACGTTAACGACACCCCCAGTTTGATTGCATATCGCAGTGCGATCTGCAAGTACGCACAGAATCGCATCGCACAAGTGTGAACCACGGTGCGATTTGATTTTGATGCAGCTCAAAAAATGCCCCTGTGCGTCTTTGGTGCGGATGCAGTGCGAATTTAGCCATAGAAAGTGTATGGCTGAAATTCGCACCGCACATGAGATCGCATGTAACGAAGGAGCAGTGTGCTCCGAATTAAATGCGATCTCCGCAGCCGCACGAGTGTGAACGGGCACTTTAAAAGCTTTGAAATTACCTGGGAAACTGGCATTGTCTGAAACCGGAAGTGGCAAACCGGAAGTGACCTCCTTAAAACCGGAAGTGGCATTAAAACACTTTTCTCCTTGACATTTTGGGCTTTAAAGTGTTGTTGTATCCGTTTTGGGGACTTTTGATCCCGTTTTGACACATTTTCTGCCTCCCTAAGCCTTTGGCTAAAGATGTGAACATTTTAAGGGCAAAACCCCCAAAATATGCAAAATTTAATTTTGGGACCATTTTACCTGTGTTTGCTTCCTTTTACCAAGAAATGACCAGAGAGATGAAAAATGACTAGATTTCAGTCTTAGGCTCGGTTCACACTTGTGCGATGCGGGAACGCTGCCAATATGCAGCGTGTTACCGCATCGCATCCACACATCTGGCAGTTCCCACTGCCATATGCGATACGCAGGGGGTGTCAATTAAACGTTAACGACACCCCCAGTTTGATTGCATATCGCAGTGCGATCTGAGAGTACGCACAGAATCGCATCGCACAAGTGTGAACCACTGTGCGATTTGATTTTGATGCAGCTCAAAAAATGCCCCTGTGCGTCTTTGGTGCGGATGCAGTGCGAATTTAGCCATAGAAAGTGTATGGCTGAAATTCGCACCGCACATGAGATCGCATGTAACGAAGGAGCAGTGTGCTCCGAATTAAATGCGATCTCCGCAGCCGCACGAGTGTGAACGGGCACTTTAAAAGCTTTGAAATTACCTGGGAAACTGGCATTGTCTGAAACCGGAAGTGGCAAACCGGAAGTGACCTCCTTAAAACCGGAAGTGGCATTAAAACACTTTTCTCCTTGACATTTTGGGCTTTAAAGTGTTGTTGTATCCGTTTTGGGGACTTTTGATCCCGTTTTGACACATTTTCTGCCTCCCTAAGCCTTTGGCTAAAGATGTGAACATTTTAAGGGCAAAACCCCCAAAATATGCAAAATTTAATTTTGGGACCATTTTACCTGTGTTTGCTTCCTTTTACCAAGAAATGACCAGAGAGATGAAAAATGACTAGATTTCAGTCTTAGGCTCGGTTCACACTTGTGCGATGCGGGAACGCTGCCAATATGCAGCGTGTTACCGCATCGCATCCACACATCTGGCAGTTCCCACTGCCATATGCGATACGCAGGGGGTGTCAATTAAACGTTAACGACACCCCCAGTTTGATTGCATATCGCAGTGCGATCTGCAAGTACGCACAGAATCGCATCGCACAAGTGTGAACCACGGTGCGATTTGATTTTGATGCAGCTCAAAAAATGCCCCTGTGCGTCTTTGGTGCGGATGCAGTGCGAATTTAGCCATAGAAAGTGTATGGCTGAAATTCGCACCGCACATGAGATCGCATGTAACGAAGGAGCAGTGTGCTCCGAATTAAATGCGATCTCCGCAGCCGCACGAGTGTGAACGGGCACTTTAAAAGCTTTGAAATTACCTGGGAAACTGGCATTGTCTGAAACCGGAAGTGGCAAACCGGAAGTGACCTCCTTAAAACCGGAAGTGGCATTAAAACACTTTTCTCCTTGACATTTTGGGCTTTAAAGTGTTGTTGTATCCGTTTTGGGGACTTTTGATCCCGTTTTGACACATTTTCTGCCTCCCTAAGCCTTTGGCTAAAGATGTGAACATTTTAAGGGCAAAACCCCCAAAATATGCAAAATTTAATTTTGGGACCATTTTACCTGTGTTTGCTTCCTTTTACCAAGAAATGACCAGAGAGATGAAAAATGACTAGATTTCAGTCTTAGGCTCGGTTCACACTTGTGCGATGCGGGAACGCTGCCAATATGCAGCGTGTTACCGCATCGCATCCACACATCTGGCAGTTCCCACTGCCATATGCGATACGCAGGGGGTGTCAATTAAACGTTAACGACACCCCCAGTTTGATTGCATATCGCAGTGCGATCTGAGAGTACGCACAGAATCGCATCGCACAAGTGTGAACCACTGTGCGATTTGATTTTGATGCAGCTCAAAAAATGCCCCTGTGCGTCTTTGGTGCGGATGCAGTGCGAATTTAGCCATAGAAAGTGTATGGCTGAAATTCGCACCGCACATGAGATCGCATGTAACGAAGGAGCAGTGTGCTCCGAATTAAATGCGATCTCCGCAGCCGCACGAGTGTGAACGGGCACTTTAAAAGCTTTGAAATTACCTGGGAAACTGGCATTGTCTGAAACCGGAAGTGGCAAACCGGAAGTGACCTCCTTAAAACCGGAAGTGGCATTAAAACACTTTTCTCCTTGACATTTTGGGCTTTAAAGTGTTGTTGTATCCGTTTTGGGGACTTTTGATCCCGTTTTGACACATTTTCTGCCTCCCTAAGCCTTTGGCTAAAGATGTGAACATTTTAAGGGCAAAACCCCCAAAATATGCAAAATTTAATTTTGGGACCATTTTACCTGTGTTTGCTTCCTTTTACCAAGAAATGACCAGAGAGATGAAAAATGACTGGATTTCAGTCTTAGGCTCGGTTCACACTTGTGCGATGCGGGAACGCTGCCAATATGCAGCGTGTTACCGCATCGCATCCACACAACTGGCAGTTCCCACTGCCATATGCGATACGCAGGGGGTGTCAATTAAACGTTAACGACACCCCCAGTTTGATTGCATATCGCAGTGCGATCTGCAAGTACGCACAGAATCGCATCGCACAAGTGTGAACCACTGTGCGATTTGATTTTGATGCAGCTCAAAAAATGCCCCTGTGCGTCTTTGGTGCGGATGCAGTGCGAATTTAGCCATAGAAAGTGTATGGCTGAAATTCGCACCGCACATGAGATCGCATGTAACGAAGGAGCAGTGTGCTCCGAATTAAATGCGATCTCCGCAGCCGCACGAGTGTGAACGGGCACTTTAAAAGCTTTGAAATTACCTGGGAAACTGGCATTGTCTGAAACCGGAAGTGGCAAACCGGAAGTGACCTCCTTAAAACCGGAAGTGGCATTAAAACACTTTTCTCCTTGACATTTTGGGCTTTAAAGTGTTGTTGTATCCGTTTTGGGGACTTTTGATCCCGTTTTGACACATTTTCTGCCTCCCTAAGCCTTTGGCTAAAGATGTGAACATTTTAAGGGCAAAACCCCCAAAATATGCAAAATTTAATTTTGGGACCATTTTACCTGTGTTTGCTTCCTTTTACCAAGAAATGACCAGAGAGATGAAAAATGACTGGATTTCAGTCTTAGGCTCGGTTCACACTTGTGCGATGCGGGAACGCTGCCAATATGCAGCGTGTTACCGCATCGCATCCACACAACTGGCAGTTCCCACTGCCATATGCGATACGCAGGGGGTGTCAATTAAACGTTAACGACACCCCCAGTTTGATTGCATATCGCAGTGCGATCTGCAAGTACGCACAGAATCGCATCGCACAAGTGTGAACCACTGTGCGATTTGATTTTGATGCAGCTCAAAAAATGCCCCTGTGCGTCTTTGGTGCGGATGCAGTGCGAATTTAGCCATAGAAAGTGTATGGCTGAAATTCGCACCGCACATGAGATCGCATGTAACGAAGGAGCAGTGTGCTCCGAATTAAATGCGATCTCCGCAGCCGCACGAGTGTGAACGGGCACTTTAAAAGCTTTGAAATTACCTGGGAAACTGGCATTGTCTGAAACCGGAAGTGGCAAACCGGAAGTGACCTCCTTAAAACCGGAAGTGGCATTAAAACACTTTTCTCCTTGACATTTTGGGCTTTAAAGTGTTGTTGTATCCGTTTTGGGGACTTTTGATCCCGTTTTGACACATTTTCTGCCTCCCTAAGCCTTTGGCTAAAGATGTGAACATTTTAAGGGCAAAACCCCCAAAATATGCAAAATTTAATTTTGGGACCATTTTACCTGTGTTTGCTTCCTTTTACCAAGAAATGACCAGAGAGATGAAAAATGACTAGATTTCAGTCTTAGGCTCGGTTCACACTTGTGCGATGCGGGAACGCTGCCAATATGCAGCGTGTTACCGCATCGCATCCACACAACTGGCAGTTCCCACTGCCATATGCGATACGCAGGGGGTGTCAATTAAACGTTAACGACACCCCCAGTTTGATTGCATATCGCAGTGCGATCTGCAAGTACGCACAGAATCGCATCGCACAAGTGTGAACCACGGTGCGATTTGATTTTGATGCAGCTCAAAAAATGCCCCTGTGCGTCTTTGGTGCGGATGCAGTGCGAATTTAGCCATAGAAAGTGTATGGCTGAAATTCGCACCGCACATGAGATCGCATGTAACGAAGGAGCAGTGTGCTCCGAATTAAATGCGATCTCCGCAGCCGCACGAGTGTGAACGGGCACTTTAAAAGCTTTGAAATTACCTGGGAAACTGGCATTGTCTGAAACCGGAAGTGGCAAACCGGAAGTGACCTCCTTAAAACCGGAAGTGGCATTAAAACACTTTTCTCCTTGACATTTTGGGCTTTAAAGTGTTGTTGTATCCGTTTTGGGGACTTTTGATCCCGTTTTGACACATTTTCTGCCTCCCTAAGCCTTTGGCTAAAGATGTGAACATTTTAAGGGCAAAACCCCCAAAATATGCAAAATTTAATTTTGGGACCATTTTACCTGTGTTTGCTTCCTTTTACCAAGAAATGACCAGAGAGATGAAAAATGACTAGATTTCAGTCTTAGGCTCGGTTCACACTTGTGCGATGCGGGAACGCTGCCAATATGCAGCGTGTTACCGCATCGCATCCACACATCTGGCAGTTCCCACTGCCATATGCGATACGCAGGGGGTGTCAATTAAACGTTAACGACACCCCCAGTTTGATTGCATATCGCAGTGCGATCTGCAAGTACGCACAGAATCGCATCGCACAAGTGTGAACCACGGTGCGATTTGATTTTGATGCAGCTCAAAAAATGCCCCTGTGCGTCTTTGGTGCGGATGCAGTGCGAATTTAGCCATAGAAAGTGTATGGCTGAAATTCGCACCGCACATGAGATCGCATGTAACGAAGGAGCAGTGTGCTCCGAATTAAATGCGATCTCCGCAGCCGCACGAGTGTGAACGGGCACTTTAAAAGCTTTGAAATTACCTGGGAAACTGGCATTGTCTGAAACCGGAAGTGGCAAACCGGAAGTGACCTCCTTAAAACCGGAAGTGGCATTAAAACACTTTTCTCCTTGACATTTTGGGCTTTAAAGTGTTGTTGTATCCGTTTTGGGGACTTTTGATCCCGTTTTGACACATTTTCTGCCTCCCTAAGCCTTTGGCTAAAGATGTGAACATTTTAAGGGCAAAACCCCCAAAATATGCAAAATTTAATTTTGGGACCATTTTACCTGTGTTTGCTTCCTTTTACCAAGAAATGACCAGAGAGATGAAAAATGACTAGATTTCAGTCTTAGGCTCGGTTCACACTTGTGCGATGCGGGAACGCTGCCAATATGCAGCGTGTTACCGCATCGCATCCACACATCTGGCAGTTCCCACTGCCATATGCGATACGCAGGGGGTGTCAATTAAACGTTAACGACACCCCCAGTTTGATTGCATATCGCAGTGCGATCTGAGAGTACGCACAGAATCGCATCGCACAAGTGTGAACCACTGTGCGATTTGATTTTGATGCAGCTCAAAAAATGCCCCTGTGCGTCTTTGGTGCGGATGCAGTGCGAATTTAGCCATAGAAAGTGTATGGCTGAAATTCGCACCGCACATGAGATCGCATGTAACGAAGGAGCAGTGTGCTCCGAATTAAATGCGATCTCCGCAGCCGCACGAGTGTGAACGGGCACTTTAAAAGCTTTGAAATTACCTGGGAAACTGGCATTGTCTGAAACCGGAAGTGGCAAACCGGAAGTGACCTCCTTAAAACCGGAAGTGGCATTAAAACACTTTTCTCCTTGACATTTTGGGCTTTAAAGTGTTGTTGTATCCGTTTTGGGGACTTTTGATCCCGTTTTGACACATTTTCTGCCTCCCTAAGCCTTTGGCTAAAGATGTGAACATTTTAAGGGCAAAACCCCCAAAATATGCAAAATTTAATTTTGGGACCATTTTACCTGTGTTTGCTTCCTTTTACCAAGAAATGACCAGAGAGATGAAAAATGACTAGATTTCAGTCTTAGGCTCGGTTCACACTTGTGCGATGCGGGAACGCTGCCAATATGCAGCGTGTTACCGCATCGCATCCACACATCTGGCAGTTCCCACTGCCATATGCGATACGCAGGGGGTGTCAATTAAACGTTAACGACACCCCCAGTTTGATTGCATATCGCAGTGCGATCTGCAAGTACGCACAGAATCGCATCGCACAAGTGTGAACCACGGTGCGATTTGATTTTGATGCAGCTCAAAAAATGCCCCTGTGCGTCTTTGGTGCGGATGCAGTGCGAATTTAGCCATAGAAAGTGTATGGCTGAAATTCGCACCGCACATGAGATCGCATGTAACGAAGGAGCAGTGTGCTCCGAATTAAATGCGATCTCCGCAGCCGCACGAGTGTGAACGGGCACTTTAAAAGCTTTGAAATTACCTGGGAAACTGGCATTGTCTGAAACCGGAAGTGGCAAACCGGAAGTGACCTCCTTAAAACCGGAAGTGGCATTAAAACACTTTTCTCCTTGACATTTTGGGCTTTAAAGTGTTGTTGTATCCGTTTTGGGGACTTTTGATCCCGTTTTGACACATTTTCTGCCTCCCTAAGCCTTTGGCTAAAGATGTGAACATTTTAAGGGCAAAACCCCCAAAATATGCAAAATTTAATTTTGGGACCATTTTACCTGTGTTTGCTTCCTTTTACCAAGAAATGACCAGAGAGATGAAAAATGACTAGATTTCAGTCTTAGGCTCGGTTCACACTTGTGCGATGCGGGAACGCTGCCAATATGCAGCGTGTTACCGCATCGCATCCACACATCTGGCAGTTCCCACTGCCATATGCGATACGCAGGGGGTGTCAATTAAACGTTAACGACACCCCCAGTTTGATTGCATATCGCAGTGCGATCTGAGAGTACGCACAGAATCGCATCGCACAAGTGTGAACCACTGTGCGATTTGATTTTGATGCAGCTCAAAAAATGCCCCTGTGCGTCTTTGGTGCGGATGCAGTGCGAATTTAGCCATAGAAAGTGTATGGCTGAAATTCGCACCGCACATGAGATCGCATGTAACGAAGGAGCAGTGTGCTCCGAATTAAATGCGATCTCCGCAGCCGCACGAGTGTGAACGGGCACTTTAAAAGCTTTGAAATTACCTGGGAAACTGGCATTGTCTGAAACCGGAAGTGGCAAACCGGAAGTGACCTCCTTAAAACCGGAAGTGGCATTAAAACACTTTTCTCCTTGACATTTTGGGCTTTAAAGTGTTGTTGTATCCGTTTTGGGGACTTTTGATCCCGTTTTGACACATTTTCTGCCTCCCTAAGCCTTTGGCTAAAGATGTGAACATTTTAAGGGCAAAACCCCCAAAATATGCAAAATTTAATTTTGGGACCATTTTACCTGTGTTTGCTTCCTTTTACCAAGAAATGACCAGAGAGATGAAAAATGACTGGATTTCAGTCTTAGGCTCGGTTCACACTTGTGCGATGCGGGAACGCTGCCAATATGCAGCGTGTTACCGCATCGCATCCACACAACTGGCAGTTCCCACTGCCATATGCGATACGCAGGGGGTGTCAATTAAACGTTAACGACACCCCAGTTTGATTGCATATCGCAGTGCGATCTGCAAGTACGCACAGAATCGCATCGCACAAGTGTGAACCACTGTGCGATTTGATTTTGATGCAGCTCAAAAAATGCCCCTGTGCGTCTTTGGTGCGGATGCAGTGCGAATTTAGCCATAGAAAGTGTATGGCTGAAATTCGCACCGCACATGAGATCGCATGTAACGAAGGAGCAGTGTGCTCCGAATTAAATGCGATCTCCGCAGCCGCACGAGTGTGAACGGGCACTTTAAAAGCTTTGAAATTACCTGGGAAACTGGCATTGTCTGAAACCGGAAGTGGCAAACCGGAAGTGACCTCCTTAAAACCGGAAGTGGCATTAAAACACTTTTCTCCTTGACATTTTGGGCTTTAAAGTGTTGTTGTATCCGTTTTGGGGACTTTTGATCCCGTTTTGACACATTTTCTGCCTCCCTAAGCCTTTGGCTAAAGATGTGAACATTTTAAGGGCAAAACCCCCAAAATATGCAAAATTTAATTTTGGGACCATTTTACCTGTGTTTGCTTCCTTTTACCAAGAAATGACCAGAGAGATGAAAAATGACTAGATTTCAGTCTTAGGCTCGGTTCACACTTGTGCGATGCGGGAACGCTGCCAATATGCAGCGTGTTACCGCATCGCATCCACACATCTGGCAGTTCCCACTGCCATATGCGATACGCAGGGGGTGTCAATTAAACGTTAACGACACCCCCAGTTTGATTGCATATCGCAGTGCGATCTGAGAGTACGCACAGAATCGCATCGCACAAGTGTGAACCACTGTGCGATTTGATTTTGATGCAGCTCAAAAAATGCCCCTGTGCGTCTTTGGTGCGGATGCAGTGCGAATTTAGCCATAGAAAGTGTATGGCTGAAATTCGCACCGCACATGAGATCGCATGTAACGAAGGAGCAGTGTGCTCCGAATTAAATGCGATCTCCGCAGCCGCACGAGTGTGAACGGGCACTTTAAAAGCTTTGAAATTACCTGGGAAACTGGCATTGTCTGAAACCGGAAGTGGCAAACCGGAAGTGACCTCCTTAAAACCGGAAGTGGCATTAAAACACTTTTCTCCTTGACATTTTGGGCTTTAAAGTGTTGTTGTATCCGTTTTGGGGACTTTTGATCCCGTTTTGACACATTTTCTGCCTCCCTAAGCCTTTGGCTAAAGATGTGAACATTTTAAGGGCAAAACCCCCAAAATATGCAAAATTTAATTTTGGGACCATTTTACCTGTGTTTGCTTCCTTTTACCAAGAAATGACCAGAGAGATGAAAAATGACTGGATTTCAGTCTTAGGCTCGGTTCACACTTGTGCGATGCGGGAACGCTGCCAATATGCAGCGTGTTACCGCATCGCATCCACACAACTGGCAGTTCCCACTGCCATATGCGATACGCAGGGGGTGTCAATTAAACGTTAACGACACCCCCAGTTTGATTGCATATCGCAGTGCGATCTGCAAGTACGCACAGAATCGCATCGCACAAGTGTGAACCACGGTGCGATTTGATTTTGATGCAGCTCAAAAAATGCCCCTGTGCGTCTTTGGTGCGGATGCAGTGCGAATTTAGCCATAGAAAGTGTATGGCTGAAATTCGCACCGCACATGAGATCGCATGTAACGAAGGAGCAGTGTGCTCCGAATTAAATGCGATCTCCGCAGCCGCACGAGTGTGAACGGGCACTTTAAAAGCTTTGAAATTACCTGGGAAACTGGCATTGTCTGAAACCGGAAGTGGCAAACCGGAAGTGACCTCCTTAAAACCGGAAGTGGCATTAAAACACTTTTCTCCTTGACATTTTGGGCTTTAAAGTGTTGTTGTATCCGTTTTGGGGACTTTTGATCCCGTTTTGACACATTTTCTGCCTCCCTAAGCCTTTGGCTAAAGATGTGAACATTTTAAGGGCAAAACCCCCAAAATATGCAAAATTTAATTTTGGGACCATTTTACCTGTGTTTGCTTCCTTTTACCAAGAAATGACCAGAGAGATGAAAAATGACTAGATTTCAGTCTTAGGCTCGGTTCACACTTGTGCGATGCGGGAACGCTGCCAATATGCAGCGTGTTACCGCATCGCATCCACACATCTGGCAGTTCCCACTGCCATATGCGATACGCAGGGGGTGTCAATTAAACGTTAACGACACCCCCAGTTTGATTGCATATCGCAGTGCGATCTGAGAGTACGCACAGAATCGCATCGCACAAGTGTGAACCACTGTGCGATTTGATTTTGATGCAGCTCAAAAAATGCCCCTGTGCGTCTTTGGTGCGGATGCAGTGCGAATTTAGCCATAGAAAGTGTATGGCTGAAATTCGCACCGCACATGAGATCGCATGTAACGAAGGAGCAGTGTGCTCCGAATTAAATGCGATCTCCGCAGCCGCACGAGTGTGAACGGGCACTTTAAAAGCTTTGAAATTACCTGGGAAACTGGCATTGTCTGAAACCGGAAGTGGCAAACCGGAAGTGACCTCCTTAAAACCGGAAGTGGCATTAAAACACTTTTCTCCTTGACATTTTGGGCTTTAAAGTGTTGTTGTATCCGTTTTGGGGACTTTTGATCCCGTTTTGACACATTTTCTGCCTCCCTAAGCCTTTGGCTAAAGATGTGAACATTTTAAGGGCAAAACCCCCAAAATATGCAAAATTTAATTTTGGGACCATTTTACCTGTGTTTGCTTCCTTTTACCAAGAAATGACCAGAGAGATGAAAAATGACTGGATTTCAGTCTTAGGCTCGGTTCACACTTGTGCGATGCGGGAACGCTGCCAATATGCAGCGTGTTACCGCATCGCATCCACACAACTGGCAGTTCCCACTGCCATATGCGATACGCAGGGGGTGTCAATTAAACGTTAACGACACCCCCAGTTTGATTGCATATCGCAGTGCGATCTGCAAGTACGCACAGAATCGCATCGCACAAGTGTGAACCACTGTGCGATTTGATTTTGATGCAGCTCAAAAAATGCCCCTGTGCGTCTTTGGTGCGGATGCAGTGCGAATTTAGCCATAGAAAGTGTATGGCTGAAATTCGCACCGCACATGAGATCGCATGTAACGAAGGAGCAGTGTGCTCCGAATTAAATGCGATCTCCGCAGCCGCACGAGTGTGAACGGGCACTTTAAAAGCTTTGAAATTACCTGGGAAACTGGCATTGTCTGAAACCGGAAGTGGCAAACCGGAAGTGACCTCCTTAAAACCGGAAGTGGCATTAAAAACACTTTTCTCCTTGACATTTTGGGCTTTAAAGTGTTGTTGTATCCGTTTTGGGGACTT